>NW_028159938.1:0-108414 GCF_964263955.1 Coregonus lavaretus | reverse complement strand
CTCTAGAGGACCTCACCTCTCTAGAAGGTCTGGCTTTAAAATCATCTTCATGTTGTAGTCCTCTCGCTTCTGCCACACATTAAAACAGAAGATATAGTAGTGACAAATTAAATTAAGAAATACAGTTCTGTCAAAAGATTGACCAGACAATTAAAATGTCAGAGTTACGTTGTTCATCTAGACCGTTGACATATTGGTATAACATCAGAGGAAATTACCACAATTCAGGAAGAAAGGGCATTCATATTTATTTATTTATTTGGCGTACAAATAAACAGATTGTCTGTCTGTATGTGTGGGGGGGGTAATAGAACATGAATTCGGTTGTAGAAAAATTAATTAGTCAGAAAAGTGCCCTGTTGAAAAATTGGCCTGTCATGACTCCAAGTCATGAGAGCTGTGATAATGGATGAGAAAAAGTTCCTTTACACACACACACACACACACATGCGCACAAACGCACACACACACACACACACACACGCACATGCGCACATACGCACACACACGCGCACATGCGCACATACGCACACACACACACACACACACACACACACACACACACACACACCAGTAATAGGTCCTCTGCAGCGTAGCAATCAAAACACTTGAGGAAAGGAAAGCTGAACATCTGAGAGAGACAGTTTGGTTACCAACAGGCTTCCTCTATTGCAGTTGTTGGGTACTAACTTATAAATTTGAAATATGAAATATCCTTATTCATGTTATCATATTAGAACTGAGGGTATGGATATCTACTGAGTACGAGAGGGGAGTGCAGAAAGTTTACATTACAAGTTTACAGAACATGTTATTGTTAAATCTCAGGTGTCCTATGGAGAGGAGAAGGGCCACAGTCTGGTTTCAGCCAACAGATGAGGTAGGACAGCCGTGGGTTGGGGAGGAGTGAGGAATCTGGGCCGAGGTCAGGTCAGGTGACGTGAGGAACAGTCCTATGACATACACACACAGGAGGCGGGGCCATGGCTACACCAACGAGAGGAACCACTTAAATTCCTGCCTAGCAACAAGAGATGTATTGGCTGTCTAGATGTGCAAGGAGTTGACTCCGCCCAGAAGAGGGTATAAATATATGCACTTGTGTAAACATCTCTTTGTCTCACGCAGCTGTGTGACCCAGTGGGTGAATAAACTTGGTTTGAGCTTTACTAGCAGTCTGTGAGTTTTACTCTGTTTATTTAGAGTCTGACACAGGATACGCAACACTGATCCTCATGGAGTAACCCGGGTTCGGTTACAAAAAGGTGAAGTATTTTGGGGTACACCCAGGACTGGAGTTGAAAATCCCTCTATTCCACAGTGCTCCAGTTTAGTGCAGTGGGGCTTGGCGTCTGTCCCCCTGCCTTCTCCACATCATCTCTGTGACTCTCCACTGTCTCGTCTCCCGGGGGACCCTACCTTCTTCTGAGTTATTCCTGTTGAGTTCATCTATTAGCATTACATTATTCTGGGGGAGGGGTTGTTGAAAAGGGGGGAAATTTGTCCAGGTGGCGTGGTGACCTCTGTGGGGTCATATTGTGCGTGTGTGTCAGGACTGACGGCAGTGTTTTCGACTTCTGTCACAACCTGGAGAAATCTGCTGACGTCTGGAGGTATTCACTGACACACACACGCACGCACACACACCCACATGCACACACACCCACACACACCCACACACACACACACACACACACACACACACACACACACACACACACACACACACACACTCACACCAGCCTGGAAACTGATAAGCGTCAGTCTGTGAGGCTTTTGAAAAAATACATGACGGCTAAGTAAATACATTGTATTCAATGCATAAAGATACACTCATACACACACACACACACACACACACACCAGCCAGGATGCTCAAGATCCACTTTGAAATTTGACGTCCGTCCAGGTCCCCAGGACGTCGGGAGATGCCTTCATGCCACTAGGGGCAATGGTGAGCGTTATCTACCATCAAGTAGGCTCCGGCTCCGAGGGTTGCTTTAAAAAAAAATCCTATCCCAAACCTTTAAAGGTAGTACATGTAACAATTCAGCAACAATCCGTCTCTTGTTGTCAAATTGACTGGGGCCAGCAAAGCTCATTGTCAAATCGACCAATAAAAAGACTGCACCATTAGAATGCAATTTTGTTCTCGGCCCAATAAATTTTTTGGGGAAAGAATATTGTGAAACACTATCATTCCACTATTACTGTACATACAATGAGCGTACAAAACATTAAGAACACCTTCTCTTTCCATGGCATGGACTGACCAGGTGAATCCAGGTGAAAGCTATGATTCCTTATTGATGCCAGTTGCTAAATCCACTTCAATCAGTGTAGATGAAGGAGAGGAGACTGGTTAAAGAAGGATTCTTAAGCCTCAAGACAATTGAGACATTGTGTATGTGTGCCATTCAGAGGGTGAATGGGCAAGACAAAATATTTAAGTGCCTTTGAACAGGGTATGGTAGTAGGTGCCAGGCGCACTGGTTTGTGTCAAGAACTGCAACGCTGTTGGGTTTTTCACGCTCAACAGTTTCCCGTGTGTATCAAAAATGGTCCACCACCCAAAGGACATCCAGCCAACTTGACACAACTGTGAGAAGCAGTTGTGTCAAATACAATATAACATTCAAAATGGGATTCCGTATCGATGGAGCTGGGTGGGGCAGCGATCCGGGAGAACAGAGGACGACAGCTCCAGTGTCACTCTTGTGGCAGGAGAGGACATTCTGTTGCACGCTGTCGTCAGGGTTCTTCCGGGTCTGGAGGCGGCAGGCAGGGCACTCTCGTGTCACCCCAGGAAGCGCAAACCCACACTCGTTCAGAGCCCTCTGCTGCGCACTTCACCATACACGTCAACTTCCCTGATTACACGGTAGTTACCCAGTGTATGGCGCTAGTTGATTCAGGCGCAGCTGGGAACTTTATGTACAGGTCGTTCGCACACAGTCTAGGTATTACATTGGTTCCCCTAACCATTCCACTGCCCATCAAAGCACTTGACAGTCGACCATTAGGGTCAGGGTTCGTTAGGGAGGTTACAGCACCAGTCACGATGGTTACGCAAGAGGACCATAGAGAACAAGTAGCCTTTTTTATTATTGAGTCTCTTGATTTCCCTGTTGTGTTGGTTCTCCCCTGGTTAGCACTACACAACCCCACCTTTTCATGGCCGCAGAGGGTTCTCATGGGGAGGTCGCGAGAGTGTCAGGGTAGGTGTCTAGCTGTTTCCGTTGGTGCAACCACGGTGGAAAGTCCAGACACTACCTCCACCGTGCACATTCCCCCCCGAATACCTCGATTTGGTGCACGCTTTTTCCAAAGCGCAGGCGAAACAAATTACCATCTCATCGGGTGGGGGATTGCACGATAAACCTCTGGGTAGACGCTGTGCCTCCCAGGAGTCATGTATATCCCCTGTCGCAGGCTGAAACGGAGGCGATGGAGACATACGTCTCCGAGTCCCTGCGCCAGGGGTTCATACGTCCCTCCACGTCACCGCCTCCTCAAGTTTATTTTTTGTGAAGAAGAAAGACGGAGGTCTGCGCCCTTGCATTGATTACCGAGCAGTTAACATTGTTATAGTTATCCTCTACCCCTCATTCCATCTGTAATCGAGTCAATGCATGGGGCGCGCTTCTTCACAAAATTAGATCTCCGGAGTGCGTACAACCTGGTGCGTGTCCGAGAGGGGGACGAGTGGAAGACAGCATTCAGCACAACCACGGGGCATTATGAATACCTGGTGATGCCGTACGGTTTGATGAATGCCCCATCAGTGTTCCAGTCCTTTGTGAACGAGGTGTTTCGGGACATGCTTGGCTGCGGTGTTGTCGTCTATATCGATTACATTCTGGTGTATTCCGCTACACGCGCCGAGCATGTGTCCCTGGTTCGCAAAGTGCTGGGCCGTTGGCTGTTGGAATATGACCTTTATGCCAAGGCAGGAAAGTGTCTGTTTTTCCAACAGTCCGTCTCCTTCCTCGGATACCGCAACACCACCTCAGGTGCGGAGATGGAGGGAGACCGCATTTCAGCCGTGCGTAATTGGCCGACTCCAACCACGGCAAAGGAGGTGCAGCACTTTATTGGCTTTGCCAACTACTATCGGAGGTTTATCCGGGGCTTTAGCAAGGTCGCAGCTCCCATCACCTCTCTGTTGAAGGGTGGGCCATCCTGGCTCCTCTGGTCTGATGAGGCTGACAGGGCTTTCAGTATCCTGAGGACTCTGTTCACCTCAGCCCCGGTACTGGCCCAGCCCGATCCATCATTACCATTCATAGTGGAGGTGAATGCGTCCGAGGTAGGGATAGGCGCTGTCCTATCTCAACGCTCGGGCACGCCACCCAAGCTCCGCCCCTGTGCCTTCTTCTCCAAGTAGTTCAGCCCGGCAGAGCAAAACTACGACGTTGGTGATCGGGAGCTGTTGGCTGTTGTCAGAGCCCTGACCGTGTGGAGGCACTGACTCAAGGGGGCGAAACACCCTTTCCTCGTCTGGACTGACCACCGTAACCTGGAGTACATCCGGGCAGCGAGGAGGCTGAACCCTTGCCAGGCCAGGTGGGCCCTGTTCTTCACCCGGTTTGATTTTACACTGTCCTACATACCGGGTACAAGGACGCACTGTCACAGCTGTACGACACAGAGGAGAGGCCCATAGACAACACCCCCATACTCCCGGCCTGCTGCATTGTGGCGCCGGTAGTGTGGGCGGTGGACGCGGACATAGAGCGGGCGTTACACACAGAGCCATCTCCACCTCAGTGCCCAGCTGGGCTGTGGTTCGTGCCGTCTCTTGTCCGTGACCATCTGATCTATTGGGCACACACGTCCCCCTCCTCTGGTCACCCAGGTATCGCCCATACAGTGCGCTGCCTGACCGGAAAGTACTGGTGGCCTACCTTGGCTAAGGACGTGAGGGTGTATGTCTCCTCCTGCTCGGTGTGTGCCCAGAGTAAGGCACCTAGGCACCTCCCAGCGGGTAAGTTACATCCCTTGCCAGTTCCACAACGGCCATGGTCCCACTTGTTTATAGACTTTCTCACTGATCTTCCCCTCTCTCAGGGTAACACCACCATCCTGGTCATTGTTGACCGCAGGAACCTACCCACATCCTGATTCACCAGTTCCACCACCCCACGGCCCTGCAGACTACGGAGGCCCTGTTTACTCACCTCTTCCGGCACTATGGGGTGCCAGAGGACATAGTGTCTGACCGGGGTCCCCAGTTTACATCCAGGGTCTGGAAGGCGTTCATGGAACGTCCGGGGGTCTCAGTCAGCCTGACCTCTGGGTTTCACCCCGAGTCTAATGGGCAGGTGGAACTGGTGAATCAGGATGTGGGTAGGTTCCTGCGGTCCTACTGCCAGGAACGGCCGGGGGAGTGGTCGGTGTTCTTGCCATGGGCCGAATATAATAATATAATAATATGCCATTTAGCAGACACTTTTATCCAAAGCGACTTACAGTCATGCGTGCATAATTTTTTTTGTGTATGGGTGGTCCCGGGGATCGAACCCACTACATTGGCGTTACAAGCGCCGTGCTCTACCAGCTGAGCTACAGAGGACCACATGCCCAGAACTCTCTCTGCCACTCCTCCACTAACCTATCGCAATGTGTTTTAGGTTATCAGCCGGTTCTGGCACTGTGGCATCAGAGCCAGACCGAAGCTCCTGCAGTGGATGACTGGTTTCGCCGCAAGGAGGAGAGGTGGAATGCTGCTCACGTCCACCTCCAGCGTACCGTGCTTCGCCAGAAGGGCAACGCTGACCGCCACCACAGTGAGGCCCCGGTCTTTGTACCGTGTGATCGGGTCTGGCTCTCAACCCGGAATCTGCCCCTCCGTCTGCCCTGCCGGAAGCTGAGCCCGCGGGTTGTGGGCCGCGGGTTGTGGGGCCATTCAAAGTCCTGAGGAGAATAAACTAGTTTACCTATAGGTTACTACTCCCTCCAGATTACCGTATTAACCCCTCGTTCCACGTATCTCTCCTCAGGCCGGTGGTAGCTGGTCCGCTCCAGGATTCTGAGGTGCGGGAGGTCCCTCCGCCCCCTCTGGATATCGAGGGGGCCCCAGCGTACTCCGTCCGTTCCATCCTGGATTCGAGGCGTTGGGTGGGGGCCCTTCAGTACCTCGTGGAGTGGGAGGGGTACGGTCCGGATGAGCGGTACTGGGTCCCGATGAGGGATATCCTCGATCCCTCCCTGTAGCGGGATTTCCACCGTCGCCATCCGGGTAACCCTGCTTTGCATCCTCCTGGCCATCCCCGAGGCCGGTGTCGGCGCGCTGCTGGAGCTGCGCGTCAAGGGGGGGGGGGGGGGGGGAGGGGGGGGGTACTTTCACAACTTCCTCCGAAGCTGCCTCCACTCCTTGTTCGGTCAGGCTTCAGCGTTCGTCATCACCAGCCTTCTAGCTACTGCCGCTCCTCATCTCATCATTCCATTTGTTTTGTCTTGTTTATTACACACACCTGGTTCATATCCCCTCATCAGTACCTGTATAAGTGTTCCCTCTACCCCCTTGTCTTTGTGTGTGATTGTTTATTGTGGAGGGTAAATTAGCTCGGTGGAGCTCTGTGTATTTTGTAACCCGTGTACCTTGTTGTATTCCAGTGCGCCGTATTTCCGCAATGGAGTGTTTTACCGAGTGGCGCAGTGGTCTAAGGCACTGCATCGCAGTGCTAGCTGTGCCACTAGAGATCCTGGTTCGAATCCAGGCTCTGTCGTAGCCGGCCGCGACCGGGAGACCCATGGGGCGGCGCACAATTGGCCCAGCGTCGTCCAGGGTAGGGGAGGGAATGGCCGGCAGGGATGTAGCTCAGTTGGTAGAGCATGGCGTTTGCAACGCCAGGGTTGTGGGTTCGATTCCCACGGAGGGCCAGTATGAAAAAATAATAAAATAAATGTATATATATATATATATATAATAATGTATGCACTCACTAACTGTAAGTCGCTCTGGATAAGAGTGTCTGCTAAAATGTAAATGTAAAATGTTTTACGCATTGCTGCGTACCGCTGTGTTACGGAATAAACCATTTATTCTGTGATTTACCCTCCTGCGTCTGACTCCTTCTAAATCATTCGCCACAGACTGGCCTGCTCCCTGCCTGCTCCCTGCCTGCCTGCTCCCTGCCTGCCCCCTAACTGCTCCCAGCCTGCTCCCTTCCAGCTCCCTGCCTGCTCCCTGCCTGCCTAAATAAACACATTGCCTCCCAGACACAGGGTCACCTTCTCTGCCTTCACCCTGTCGCACTTATTTCCTCCCTCCCTCCCCCATCTCTGCCTCTTATTCCAGCCAAACTGGCCTTCTCTGGAGCTAACAGAGCCTGTATGTTATCATCTTCCATGAGCGCATCGTGTGTGTGTGTTTTTGTGCATGTGTGTGTGTGTGTTTTAGGACCTCAAGTATTGTTCTGCACTGAAGGCTGAAATAATGACGTTATCACCCCTCTCCCCCTCTTGCCCCTTTCCTCATCCCCCGCCTCACCCCCTCCCTCCCTCCTATATGAATTAATGATCTGCTCACGGAGCCTTATCATTAAATGTAATTCCTAAAGGCCACAATGGAGGAATGAAGGAATGAATGGGGAGAAGGAGAAGATAAGTTGATCTCTCTGCTATCTCAGAGTCAAGTCATTAATCCCAGAACAGCATTTCTATACAGCCCCAGTCTATAAAGCCCAAGATCTCTTAACCATGACACCAAATGACAACTCCCTTGGCTCTCCGTCATACACACACACACACACACACACACACACACACACACACACACACGCACACGCAAACGCACACGCACACGCACACACACGGCACACGCTGGATTAAATATATATTTTCCCCATAGCTGACAGGCACAACGCTGCTCGCTCCTCCCCACCGATCCCCTACCTACTGATTGGGTTTGTGACTCGGGTTATCTTTTTACTGACCACGAGCGAAACTTCAATAACCCACCAGGCTTAATGCAATTAGAAGCAAGCCACGCAATCAATTACAAAGGCATCGCTACTGCCTGACTGAGCGACCGACCGACTGCTGCCGTCTCACTGCTGTCGTATCACTGCAGTCGTATCACTGCTGTCGTATCACTGCTGTCGTATCACTGCTGTCGTATCACTGCTGCCGTATCACTGCTGCCGTATCACTGCTGCCGTATCACTGCTGCCGTATCACTGCTGCCGTATCACTGCTGCCGTATCACTGCTGCGTGTAGATTAAGAATGATACACAGCTCAAAAAAATTAAGGGAACACTTAAACAACACATCCTAGATCTGAATGAATTAAATAATCTTATTAAATTCTTTTTTCTTTACATAGTTGAATGTGCTGACAACAAAATCACACAAAAATGATCAATGGAAATCAAATTTATCAACCCATGGAGGTCTGGATTTGGAGTCACCCTCAAAATTAAAGTGGAGAACCACACTACAGGCTGATCCAACTTTGATGTAATGTCCTTATAACAAGTCAAAATGAGGCCCAGTAGTGTGTGTGGCCTCCACGTGCCTGTATGACCTCCCTACAACGCCTGGGCATGCTCCTGATGAGGTGGCGGATGGTCTCCTGAGGGATCTCCTCCCAGACCTGGATTAAAGCATCCGCCAACTCCTGGACAGTCTGTGGTGCAACGTGGCGTTGGTGGATGGAGCGAGACATGATGTCCCAGATGTGCTCAATTGGATTCAGGTCTGGGGAACGGGCGGGCCAGTCCATAGCATCAATGCCTTCCTCTTGCAGGAACTGCTGACACACTCCAGCCACATGAGGTCTAGCATTGTCTTGCATTAGGAGGAACCCAGGGCCAACCGCACCAGCATATGGTCTCACAAGGGGTCTGAGGATCTCATCTCGGTACCTAATGGCAGTCAGGCTACCTCTGGCGAGCACATGGAGGGCTGTGCGGCCCCCCAAAGAAATGCCACCCCACACAATGACTGACCCACCGCCAAACCGGTCATGCTGGAGGATGTTGCAGGCAGCAGAACGTTCTCCACGGCGTCTCCAGACTCTGTCACATCTGTCACATGTGCTCAGTGTGAACCTGCTTTCATCTGTGAAGAGCACAGGGCGCCAGTGGCAAATTTGCCAATCTTGGTGTTCTCTGGCAAATGCCAAACGTCCTGCACGGTGTTGGGCTGTAAGCACAACCCCCACCTGTGGACGTCGGGCCCTCATACCACCCTCATGGAGTCTGTTTCTGACCGTTTGAGCAGACACATGCACATTTGTGGCCTGGTGGAGGTCATTTTGCAGGGCTCTGGCAGTGCTCCTCCTGCTCCTCCTTGCACAAAGGCGGAGGTAGCGGTCCTGCTGCTGGGTTGTTGCCCTCCTACGGCCTCCTCCATGTCTCCTGATGTACTGGCCTGTCTCCTGGTAGCGCCTCCATGCTGTGGGGAATATGGGGAAAATGAACCAAATTATTTTTTTATCATCAACATAGAAATGCTACCAAAAAGAATTTACTGAAACTGGTTACAAATGAGTCACCCATGATTCACCAAATTATATTTTGAAGGAGGAAGCAAAGTACTTTAAGCATATGTTTTTGTTTCAGTCGCCTCCATCTCCTCTAACTGAAGCTAATTGTAGGGATTTTATTTCTATTGTTAATGTAAAATTAACAACCATACAGAAAGACTCATGTGAAGGTGAACTTACAGAGGAGGAACTTCTGGATGCAATTAAAGTCCGGGAAAACTCCAGGGTTGGATGGCATACAAGTTGAGGTATACCAAACCTTTTTTGATATACTCAGAGGACCGTTATTAGCATGTTTTAACCACTCCTATGTAAATGGTAGGTTATCAGACACTCAAGAAGAAGGTCTGATTTCATTATTACTGAAACAGGATACAAGTGGGAAATATAAAGATCCAGTCCATTAAAAAAATTGGAGGCCCCTTACACTTCAGTGTTGTGATGCAAAAATTCTAGCAACATTTATAGCGCATAGAATTAAAAAGGTATTGTTGGACATTATTCATTCTAATCAGACACGTTTTTTACATGGACGATACATTGGAGATAATATAAGGCAAGTACTGGAAACAATAGAACACTATGAAAAATCTGGGAAACCAGGCCTGCTATTCATAGCAGACTTTGAAAAGGCTTTTGATAAAGTACGACTGGAGTTTATATACAGCTCTGGAAAAACTGCAGAATTATTCGTTTCTCTGGTTTTACTATTTATAGGTATGTGTTTGCGTAAAAATAACATTTTCGTTTTATTCTATAAACTACTGACAACATTTCTCCCAAATTCCAAATAAAATATTGTCATTTAGAGCATTTATTTGCAGAAAATTACAACTGGTCAAAATAACAAAAAATATGCAGTGTTGTCAGACCTCGAATAATGCAAAGAAAAATAAGCTCATGTTCATTTTTAAACAACACAATACTAATGTTTTAACTTAGGAAGAGTTCAGAAATCAACATTTGTTGGAATAACCCTGATTTTCAATCACAGCTTTCATGCATCTTGGCATGCTCTCCACCAGTCTTTCACATTGATGTTGGGTGACGTTATGCCACTCCTGGCGCAAAAATTCAAGCAGCTCGGCTTTGTTTGATGGCTTGTGACCATCCATCTTCCTCTTGATCACATTCCAGAAGTTTTCAATGGGGTTCAGGTCTGGAGATTGGGCTGGCCATGACAGGGTCTTGATCTGGTGGTCCTCCATCCACACCTTGATTGACCTGGCTGTGTGGCATGGCGCATTGTACTGCTGGAAAAAAAACAATCCTCAGAGTTGGGGAACAATGTCAGTGCAAAAGGACGCAAGTTTTCTTCCAGGACAACCTTGTACGTGGCTTGATTCATGCGTCCTTCACAAAGACAAATCTGCCCGATTCCAGCCTTGCTGAAGCACCCCCAGATCATCACCAATCCTCCACCAAAATTCACAGTGGGTGCGAGACACTGTGGCTTGTAGGCTTCTCCAGGTATCTAACCATTAGACGACCAGGTGTTGGGCAAAGCTGAAATTTGGACTCATCAGAGAAGATGACCTTACTCCAGTCCTCTATGGTCCAATCCTTATGGTCTTTTGCAAACCTCAGCCTGGCTCTTCTTTGCTTCTCATTGATGAAGGGCTTTTTTCTAACTTTGCACAACTTCAGCCCTGCCCCTAGGAGCCTGTTTCGAACTGTCCTCGCCGTGCACTTCACCACAGCTGCCGTTTGCCATTGTTTTTGTAGGTCACTTGATGTCATTCTACGGTTGTTGAATGACATTCAAATGAGTTGGCGGTCATCCCGGTCAGTAGAGAGTCATTTTCGCCCTCTGCCGGTCTGTAGCTTTGTTGTCCCCAATGTCTGCTGCTTGACCTTGTTCTTATGAATCGCCGTCTTTGACATTTTAAGGATGGAAGCAACCTGACGCTCACTTTATCCCTCTGCCAGTAAAGCCAGAATTGAACCCTTCTTTTCCTCACTCAAAACTTTCCTTTTCAACTCTTTTGGCATGGTCAATAGTTATTTTTTAATTAATATTACTTTTAAGGTACTATTAGCACAGTTTTTTGCCATCCAGCTGGTCCTATTGCAAGAGGATAGTGATGACCACAGCAGTGGTTTTTATACTTTTCCTCGTTAAATAAGATTTGGTTCATGTGATCACCTAATCAGTACCTAATTCAGTAAAATGAGGTGTGCCTGTGTTGAATTCAACCGACACTGGAATGGAATGGCTGTCATACATGTAGAGATGCTGATTTAAGAAAAATGTGCAGTGGTCTCTTAATTTTTTCCACAGCTGTATATAAATGCCTGGAGCATTTCAATTTTGGAGAATCTCTTATAAAATGGGTTCAAATCAGGTATATTTACATTTACATTTACATTTACATAATTTAGCAGACGCTTTTAATGTGGGGTGGGGGAAGAAGGATTACTTTTATACTATTCCAGGTATTCCTTAAAGAGGTAGGGTTTCAAGTGTCTCTGGAAGGTGGTCAGTGACTCCGCTGTCCTGGCGTCGTGGGGGAGCTTGTTCCACCATTGGGGTGCCAGAGCAGCGAATAGCTTTGACTGGCCTGAGCGGGAACTGTGCTTCCGTAGAGGTAGGGGGGCTAGCAGGCCAGAGGTGGATGACGTAGTGCCCTCGTTTGGGTGTAGGGTCTGATCAGAGCCTGAAGGTAAGGAGGTGCCGTTCCCCTCACAGCTCCGTAGGCAAGCACCATGGTCTTGTAGTAGATGCGAGCCTCAACTGGAAGCCAGTGGAGTGTACGGAGGAGCGGGGTGACATGAGAGAACTTGGGAAGGTTGAACACCAGACGGGCTGCAGCGTTCTGGATAAGTTGTAGGGGTTTAATGGCACAGGCAGGGAGCCCAGCCAACAGCGAGTTGCAGTAATCCAGACGGGAGATGACAAGTGCCTGGATTAGGACCTGTGCTGCTTTCTGTGTAAGGTAGGGTCGTACTCTGCGAATGTTGTAGAGCATGAACCTGCAGGATCGGGTCACCGCTTTGATGTTAGCGGAGAACGACAGGGTGTTGTCCAGGGTCACGCCAAGGTTAATTGCACTCTGGGAGGAGGACACAATGGAGTTGTCAACCGTGATGGCGAGATCATGGTGCGGGCAGTCCTTCCCCGGGAGGAAAAGCAGCTCCGTCTTGCCGAGGTTCAGCTTGAGGTGGTGATCCGGCATTCACACTGATATAACTGCCAGACATGCAGAGATGCGATTCGCCACCTGGTTATCAGAAGGGGGAAAGGAGAATATTAATTGTGTGTCATCTGCGTAGCAATGATAGGAGAGACCATGTGAGGATATGACAGAGCCAAGTGACTTGGTGTATAGAGAGAATAGGAGAGGGCCTAGAACTGAGCCCTGGGGGACACCAGTGGTTAGAGCACGTGGTGCGGAGACAGATTATCGCCACACCACCTGGTAGGAGCGACCTGTCAGGTAGGACGCAATCCAAGAGTGAGCAGTGCCGGAGATGCCCAACTCGGAGAGGGTGGAGAGGAGGATCTGATGGTTCACAGTATCAAAGGCAGCGGATAGGGCTAGAAGGATAAGAGCAGAGGAGAGAGAGTTAGCTTTAGCAGTGCGGAGAGCCTCCGTGACACAGAGAAGAGCAGTCTCAGTTGAATGACCAGTCTTGAAACCTGACTGGTTTGGATCAAGAAGGTCATTCTGAGAGAGATAGCAGGAGAGTTGGCTAAAGACGGCACGCTCAAGAGTTTTGGAGATAGAAGAAAGAAGGGATACTGAGGCCTGGGCATTGTTGTTCACTAATTTACTCCAAGTAGGGAAAGGATGGTGGGGTTGAAAAGTAATAAAGGGGAGTATATATATAAAAAATAAAAAAACATGGGGGATTGGAAGTGATGCAGACACTTACATTGATAGAAGATACAATCTATCTGCAATATTAAGCTGATCCATTCCCAAAAAAAGATTTAAAAAAAAAAAGTAAACAAAAATTTAAAAAAGACCTGAGAATGGGGCGAATGGTTCATAGTTGTTGACGTCGGAGGGATCGAGTGTAGGTTTTTTGAGGAGGGGTGCAACTCTCGCACTCTTGAAGACGGAAGGGACATGGCCAGCGGTCAAGGATGAGTTGATGAGCGAGGTGAGGTAAGGGAAAAGGTCTCCGGTAATGGTCTGGAGAAGAGAGGAGGGGATAGGGTCAAGCGGGCAGGTTGTTGGGCGGCCGGCCGCCACAAGTCGCAAGATTTCATCTGGAGAGAGAGGGGAGAAAGAAGTCAAAGCATAGGGTAGGGCAGTGTGAGCAGGACCAGCGGTGTCATTTGACTTAATGAAGTGAGGATCGGATGTCGTCAACCTTCTTTTCAAAATGGTTGACGAAGTCATCCACAGAGAGGGAGGAGGGAGGGGGAGGAGGAGGAGGATTCAGCAGGGAGGAGAAGGTGGCAAAGAGCTTCCTTCGGTTAGAGGCAGAGGCATGACATTTAGAGTGGTAGAAAGTGGCTTTAGCAGCGGAAACAGAGGAAGAGAATGTAGAGAGGAGGGAGTGAAAAGATGACAGGTCCACAGGAAGTCTAGTTTTCCTCCATTTCCGCTCGGCAGCCCGGAGCCCTCTTCTGTGAGCTCGCAATGAGTCGTCAAGCCACGGAGCAGGAGGGGAGGACCGAGCCGGCCGGGAGGATAGGGGACATAGAGAGTCAAAAGATGCAGAAAGGGAGGAGAGGAGGGTTGAGGAGGCAGAATCAGGAGATCGGAGGGAGAAGGATTTAGCAGAGGGAAGAGATGATAGGATGGAAGTGGAGAGAGTAGCAGGAGAGAGAGAGCGAAGGTTGCGACGGCACATTACCATCTGAGTAGGGGCAGAGTGAGTAGTATTGGAGGAGAGCGAGAGAGAAAAGGATACAAATTAGTGGTCGGAGACTTGGAGGGGAGTTGCAGTGAGATTAGTAGAACAACAGCATCTAGTAAAGATGAGGTCAAGCATATTGCCTGCCTTGTGAGTAGGGGGGGACGGTGAGAGGGTGAGGTCAAAAGAGGAAAGGAGTGGAAAGAAGGAGGCGGAGAGAAATGAGTCAAAGGCAGACGTAGGGAGGTTAAAGTCACCCAGAACTGTGAGGGGTGAGCCATCCTCAGGAAAGGAACTTATCAAGGTGTCAAGCTCATTGATGAACTCTCCATGGGAACCTGGAGGGCGATAAATAACAAGGATGTTAAGCTTGAATGGGCTAGTGACTGTGACAGCATGGGATTCAAATGAGGAGATAGACAGATGGGTCAGGGGAAAAAGAGAGAATGTCCACTTGGGAGAGATGAGGATTCCTGTGCCACCGCCGCGCTGACCAGATGCTCTCGGGGTATGCGAGAACACATGGTCAGATGAGGAAAGAGCAGTAGGAGTAGCAGTGTTTTCTGTGGTAATCCATGTTTCCGTCAGTGCCAAGAAGTCGATGAACTCTGTGTTGTTGGCCGCAGGACGGCAGTTCCAGAGGCTGCTGGAGACCCGGAACTCCACGTGGGTCGTGCGCGCAGGGACCACCAGATTAGAGTGGCAGCAGCCACGCGGTGTGAAGCGTTTGTATGGCCTGTGCAGAGTGGAGAGAACTGGGAAAGACAGACACATAGTTGACAGGCTACAGAAAAAGGCTACAATAATGCAAAGGAGATCGGAATGAAATGAACTAAACATCTGAAAAAGCGAGAGAGCGGGGCCTCCCTCACTTACGTTTCACTGAAACACTCAAATATAACTCTCCCAACTTCCACTTTAGAAATTATAATTGTTGTAAACTACAGCGGTTCAATGTTTTCTAGGAATAGGCTCTAACTTAGTTTATTCAGCTAGCTAACTTGGTACAGTATTCTTCCGTGAAAACCGCCCAGGGCACTGAATCCTATGACGCGATAGCCAACTAGCATGCCAGCCTCCAATAACACGGTTTAGCACCAATACTCGGTTACAACAAACCACCAGTGTGTTTAACACGCCAAACAGATCATTCGTATCCGTGTCTAACGTTGTGTAAAATTTTGGGTTAGTTTTGACAGTTTGAGTGAGTACGTCGTCAACATATTCAGCCAGTTAGTTAGCTAGAATAGTTAGCATACTAGCTAGCCATTGCTCTATGCCAACGAACCAACCCCTCCTCCCACGGCACAAAACACACAGAGAGAGCCAAGCAAACCTTAACTAGTCACCCATGTCCCGAATTCCCTTGAACGACTCTGGTTACCAGTATGTAAAAACAAAACAAAAATAAATGTAGGTTATAACTTAACCTTAGTAGCTACTGTTAGCCAGTTAAGTGCAAAGCTATCCACTGAATCGATTCAGCCAGTTCGCGTCTGTCCCAACGGAGAGAAAGCATCTCCAAACATTACAGCTAGGTCGTTCCAGCTATTGTTTAGTTAGCTATCCAGGTAGCAACAAGCTAGTTACATTTCGAGTACAGTAGCTACTAACTACCTAACGTTAACGCTTCAGATAATGAGGTTATAAAAACAGCTGAATGGTAGGTAGCTAGCTGGCATAATTACAGGTACTCTTAAGCGTGAAATAACATTGGAAACAACTATCCACAGTTGCTAATAGTTACCAGTAGCTACCCACTAGCCAGCTCTTTATTGGTCCAGGTAGTGGGTTAGCTAGCCTCATGCTTCACCGGGCTCTGCCGAATACAATACTTACGTACAATAATTACCTACAATAACCTAAAATAACTACCTAGATAAACTACCTACAATACCTAACTACAATACCTACCTACAATCTAAATACATGGTTTAAGCGTTACTCGACAACATATAAGAAGCCAAGCTTACCTTCCGCTTAGAAACCTCACACAGGAGCAACAGGTGTAAAATAGTAAATAATGGCTATTTCTCAGAAAGTTTTAAACTGTCAAAAGGAGTAAAACAAGGTTGTCCACTCTTGGCATTTCTATTTATTATGGCCATCGAAATGTTGGCTATTAAAATCAGATCCAACATGAATATCAAGGGATTAGAAATCCAGGGCCTAAAAATAAAGGTGTCATTGTTTGCTGATGATTCATGTTTTCTTTAAAATCCACAACTTGAATCCCTTCACAGCCTCATAGATGATCTAGATACATTTTCTAACCTCTCTGGATTACAACCAAATTATGATAAATGTACTATATTACGTATTGGATCATTAAAAAAATACAATTTTTACATTACCGTGTAGTTTACCAATAAAATGGTCTGATGGTGATGTGGATATACTCGGAATACATATCCCAAAATAAATACATTATCTCACTCCAATGTATTTTAATAGAAGGTTAGCAAAAATAGATAAGATCTTGCTACCGTGGAAAGGTAAATACCTGTCTATTTGTGGAAAAATCACCCCGATTAACTCTTTAGTATCCATCTTCAAGAGAGCGAGAGTTGCAACCCTTCTCAAAAAACCAACACTCGATCCCTCTGATGTCAACAACTACAGACCAGTATCCCTTCGTTCTTTTCTCTCCAAAACTCTTGAGCGTGCCGTCTTTAGCCAACTCTCTTGCTATCTCTCTCAGAATTACCTTGATCCAAACCAGTCAGGTTTCAAGACTGGTCATTCAACTGAGACTGCTCTTCTCTGTGTCACGGAGGCTCTCCGCACTGCTAAAGCTAACTCTCTCTCCTCTGCTCTTGTCCTTCTAGACCTGTCTGCTGCCTTTGATACTGTGAACCATCAGATCCTCATCTCCACCCTCTCAGAGCTGGGCATCTCCGGCGCGGCTCACTCTTGGATTGCGTCCTACCTGACCGGTCGCTCCTACCAAGTGGCGTGGTGAGAATCTGTCTCCGCACCACGTGCTCTCACCACTGGTGTCCCCCAGGGCTCAGTTCTAGGCCCTCTCCTATTCTCGCTATACACCAAGTCACTTGGCTCTGTCATGTCCTCACATGGCCTCTCCTATCATTGCTACGCAGACGACACACAACTAATCTTCTCCTTTCCCCCTTCTGATAACCAGGTGGCGAATCGCATCTCTGCATGTCTGGCAGACATATCAGTGTGGATGACGGATCACCACCTCAAGCTGAACCTCGGCAAGACAGAGCTGCTCTTCCTCCCGGGGAAGGACTGCCCGTTCCATGATCTCGCCATCACGGTTGACAACTCCGTTGTGTCCTCCTCCCAGAGTGTGAAGAGCCTTGGCGTGACCCTGGACAACACCCTCGTTCTCCGCTAACATCAAGGCGGTGACCCGATCCTGTAGGTTAATGCTCTACAACATTCGGAGAGTACGACCCTGCCTTACACAGGAAGCGGCACAGGTCCTAATCCAGGCACTTGTCATCTCCCGTCTGGATTACTGCAACTCGCTGTTGGCTGGGCTCCCTGCCTGTGCCATTAAACCCCTACAACTCATTCAGAATGCCATAGCCCGTCTGGTGTTCAACCTTCCCAAGTTCTCTCACGTCACCCCACTCCTCCGCACACTCCACTGGCTTCCAGTTGAAGCTTGCATCTGCTACAAGACTGTGGTGCTTGCCTACGGAGCTGTGAGGGGAACGGCACCTCCGTACCTTCAGGCTCTGATCAGTCCCTACACCCAAACGAGGGCATTGCGTTCATCCACCTCTGGCCTGCTGGCCCCCCTACCTCTGCGGAATCATAGTTCCCGCTCAGCCCAGTCAAAACTGTTCGCTGCTCTGGCACCCCAATGGTGGAACAAGCTCCCTCACGACGCCAGGACAGCGGAGTCACTCACCACCTTCCGGAGACACTTGAAACCCCACCTCTTTAAGGAATACCTGGGATAGGATAAAGTAATCCTTCTACCCCCCCTTACCCCACCCCCCAATTTTTATATATATATATATATATATATATTGTAAAGTGGTTATCCCACTGGCTATAAGGTGAATGCACCAATTTGTAAGTCGCTCTGGATAAGAGCGTCTGCTAAATGACGTAAATGTAAATGTAAAATGTATTATCCCAGCTTACCTATTTGCTTATGGTCTTGCCTACGCCTAGCAAACAGTTTTCTAAATTTTATAAGAAAAAAATATTCCATGATATTTGAACGGCAAGCCAGACAAAATTAAACAGGCCTATTTACATAATGAATATGAATTCGGAGGACAGAAATAATTAAGTATAAGCATTAAACCTTTCACTAAAAGCTTCAGTCATACAAAAGTTATACTTAAATCCGAACTGGTTCTCTAGCAAATTAGTAAGATTGTCTCACCCCATGTTCAAGAATGGCCTTTTTCCCTTTATTCAGATTACAACCTCTCACTTTCAGTTATTTGAAAAGGAAATAATCTCCCAAATATCACCATTTCTAAAACAAGCCAGTATGGCAACTGCTCGGCCTCCGACCACAAGGCACTACAGAGAGTAGTGCGTACGGCCCAGTATATCACTGGGGCCAAGCTTCCTGCCATCCAGGACCTCTATACCAGGCGGTGTCAGAGGAAGGCCCTCAAAATTGTCAAAGACTCCAGCCAACCTAGTCATAGACTTTTCTCTCTGCTACCGCACGGCAAGCGGTACCGGAGTGCCAAGTCTAGGTCCAAAAGACTTCTCAACAGCTTCTACCCCCAAGCCATAAGACTCCTGAACAGCTAATCATGGCAACCCAGACTATTTGCACTGCCCCCCCACCCCATCTTTTTACGCTGCTGCTACTCTGTTAATTATTTATG
This sequence comes from Coregonus lavaretus, assembly GCF_964263955.1. Taxonomy (NCBI): domain Eukaryota; kingdom Metazoa; phylum Chordata; class Actinopteri; order Salmoniformes; family Salmonidae; genus Coregonus; species Coregonus lavaretus. The sequence continues at coordinate 89,279 of NW_028159938.1, read as the reverse complement.
CATAGTCACTTTAACTCTACCCACATGTACATATTACTTCAACTACCTCAACTAGCCGGTGCCCCCGCACATTGAATCTGCACCGGTACCCCCCTGTATATATAGCCTCCCTACTGTTATTTTATTTTACTTCTGCTCTTTTTTTCTCAACACTTTTTTGTTGTTGTTTTATTTTACTTTTTTATTAAAAATAAATGCACTGTTGGTTTAGGGCTGTAAGTAAGCATTTCACTGTAATGTCTGCACCTGTTGTATTCGGCGCATGTGGCCAATAACATTTGATTTGATTTGATTTGATAGTTGGTTGCAATTTCAATTTAATCCTCCAGAAATGACAGAAAAAATAATGCAACAAATATTGTGGTTAAACTCAAATATACTAATTGATAAAAAAAAAACATTATTTTTGGACAATAAAAAAAAATAAAAGTATAATCTTCGTAAATGATATAGAACTGGTGGAGTTATGTCGCACATGCAGCTAACAAAAATATATGGAAATGTCTGCTCTACCCAAAATTACAACCAAATAATTGCAGCATTACCGCAAACATGGAAGAGGAAAGTGGAAGGGGGAAAAAGTAAGGAAATTGTCTGTCAGCCCTGCATTAAATACCATAATTGGTTAAAGAAAATTGTGATGAATAAAAAAAGTATACCAGTTTCATTTAAGGACCAAATGATTGACAGCCGTCCAATATAGATTGCAAAATAGTTGGGAAGAGATTTTTGACGTACCGATTCCATGGCAGGTTTATGAACTGATACGCAAACAACGCCAGATTCAAAACATTGAATTTTCCAATTTAAATTATTATACAAAATACTTGCAACCAACAGAATGTTATTTATATGGGGGATACAATCTTCCCAGCGCTGCAGATTTTGCTGCGAAGAGACAGAATCATTAGATCATTTGTTTTGGTACTGTCCATTTGTAGCTTGTATTTGGCCACAGGTCCAGGAATGGCTGAAAGATTGCAATATTTACCTGGAGCTAACCCTGCAGATACAGTGGGGGAAAAAAGTATTTAGTCAGCCACCAATTGTGCAAGTTCTCCCACTTAAAAAGATGAGAGAGGCCTGTCATTTTCATCATAGGTACACGTCAACTATGACAGACAAATTGAGAATATTTTTTCCAGAAAATCACATTGTAGGATTTTTAATGAATTTATTTGCAAATTATGGTGGAAAATAAGTATTTGGTCAATAACAAAAGTTTCTCAATACTTTGTTATATACCCTTTGTTGGCAATGACGTTTTCTGTAAGTCTTCACAAGGTTTTCACACACTGTTGCTGGTATTTTGGCCCATTCCTCCATGCAGATCTCCTCTAGAGCAGTGATGTTTTGGGGCTGTCGCTGGGCAACACAGACTTTCAACTCCCTCCAAAGATTTTCTATGGGGTTGAGATCTGGAGACTGGCTAGGCCACTCCAGGACCTTGAAATGCTTCTTACGAAGCCACTCCTTCGTTGCCCGGGCGGTGTGTTTGGGATCATTGTCATGCTGAAAGACCCAGCCACGTTTCATCTTCAATGCCCTTGCTGATGGAAGGAGGTTTTCACTCAAAATCTCACGATACATGGCCCCATTCATTCCTTCCTTTACACGGATCAGTCGTCCTGGTCCCTTTGCAGAAAAACAGCCCCAAAGCATGATGTTTCCACCCCCATGCTTCACAGTAGGTATGGTGTTCTTTGGATGCAACTCAGCATTCTTTGTCCTCCAAACACGACGAGTTGAGTTTTTACCAAAAAGTTCTATTTTGGTTTCATCTGACCATATGACATTCTCCCAATCCTCTTCTGGATCATCCAAATGCACTCTAGCAAACTTCAGACGGGCCTGGACATGTACTGGCTTAAGCAGGGGGACACGTCTGGCACTGCAGGATTTGAGTCCCTGGCGGCGTAGTGTGTTACTGATGGTAGGCTTTGTTACTTTGGTCCCAGCTCTCTGCAGGTCATTCACTACATTTACATTTACGTCATTTAGCAGACGCTCTTATCCAGAGTTAGTGAGCGCATACATTTTTATTTATTTTTCATACTGGAATCGAACCCACAACCCTGGCGTTGCAAACACCATGCTCTACCAACTGAGCTACATCCCTGCCAGCCATTCCCTCCCCTACCTTGGACGACGCTGGGCCAATTGTGCGCCACCCCATGGGTCTCCCGGTCGCGGCCGGCTACGACAGAGCCTGGATTCGAACCAGGATCTCTAGTGGCACAGCTAGCACTGTGATGCAGTGCCTTAGACCACTGCGCCACTCGGGAGGACTAGGTCCCCCCGTGTGATTCTGGGATTTTTGCTCACCGTTCTTGTGATCATTTTGACCCCACGGGGTGAGATCTTGCGTGGAGCCCCAGATCGAGGGAGATTATCAGTGGTCTTGTATGTCTTCCATTTCCTAATAATTGCTCCCACAGTTGATTTCTTCAAACCAAGCTGCTTACCTATTGCAGATTCAGTCTTCCCAGCCTGGTGCAGGTCTACAATTTTGTTTCTGGTGTCCTTTGACAGCTCTTTGGTCTTGGCCATAGTGGAGTTTGGAGTGTGACTGTTTGAGGTTGTGGACAGGTGTCTTTTATACTGATAACAAGTTCAAACAGGTGCCATTAATACAGGTAACGAGTGGAGGACAGAGGAGCCTCTTAAAGAAGAAGTTACAGGTATGTGAGAGCCAGAAATCTTGCTTGTTTGTAGGTGACCAAATACTTATTTTCCACCATAATTTGCAAATAAATTCATTAAAAATCCTACAATGTGATTTTCTGGATTTTTTTTCCTCAATTTGTCTGTCATAGTTGACGTGTACCTATGATGAAAATGACAGGCCTCTCTCATCTTTTTAAGTGGGAGAACTTGCACAATTGGTGGCTGACTAAATACTTTTTTTCCCCACTGTAGCACTACTGGGTGATCTGAAAAGTCATAGTCAATCGATCAAAGATATAATAATACTTTTAGCAAAAATGTTTATTTTCAATTTACAATCTGTAGAAGCAATGAGAATAGAAAGGTTCAGAACTTTTGTGAAAGATCACAGTACAGTTGAGAAATATATGGCAAGTAGAAATGCAATATGGATGGTGTTAAGAGATAGATGGGAGGTGTTGAATGGAGCTGAAGGTTGGGACTAATAACAGCTAATAACAACAAAATAACTAATGTAAAACATACTGTGTCCATAATAAGTATATAGGTTGAGCACTTTTTTGAAAGAGCACAGTTTGGGGGATATGACATGTAGAGGCAAACCTGATGGACATCATGAAAATGATCAGAGAGGTTGAGGGTAGAGGAAGTTCAGGAGTAAAAACAAACAAAATTGAATTATTGTAAAATTGACTGTGTCCATCAAATGTATATAGTATGTATAAGCTGGAAGTAGAGGCCTAAGCATTGTTGTTCACTAGTTTACTCCAATTATGGGAGGGGTGGTGTGGTTGGAAAGTAATAAAGGAAAATCAATTTTTAAAAAGGACATGTATATACATATATATGAATGTATATGTATTTGTATGTATGTGTATACAGTGGCTTGAGAAAGTATTCACCCCCCTTGGCATTTTTCCTATGTTGGGGGGGGTTTGTATCATTTGATTTACACAACATGCCTACCACTTTGAAGATGCAAAATATTTTTTATTTTGAAACAAACAAGAAATAAGACATAAAAACAGAACTTGAGCATGCATAACTATTCACCCCCCCAAAGTCAATACTTTGCAGAGCCACCTTTTGAAGCAATTACAGCTGCAAGTCTCTTGGGGTATGTCTCTATAAGCTTGGCACATCTAGCCACTGGGATTTTTGCCCATTCTTCAAGGCAAAACTGCTCCAGCTCCTTCAAGTTGGATGGGTTCCGCTGGTGTACAGCAATCTTTAAGTCATACCACAGATTCTCAATCTGATTTAGCTCTGGGCTTTGACTAGGCCATTCCAAGACATTTAAATGTTTAAACCACTCAAGTGTTGCTTTAGCAGTATGCTTAGGGTCATTGTCCTGCTGTAAGGTGAACCTCCATCCCAGTCTGAAATCTCTGGAAGACTGAAACTGGTTCCCCCCCCCTTGTATTTAGCGCCATCCATCATTCCTTCAATTCTGACCAGTTTCCCAGTCCCTGCCGATGAAAAACATCCCCACAGCATGATGCTGCCACCACCATGCTTCACTGTGGGGATGGTGTTCTCGGGGGGATGAGAGGTGTTGGGTTTGCAACTCAGCTGACCTGTTTGGAGAGCTACTTGGTCTTCATGGTGCTGCTTGCTTGGTGGTGCCCCTTGCTTAGTGGTGTTGCAGACTCTGGGGCCTTTCAGAACAGGTGTATATATACTGAGATCATGTGACAGATCATGTGACACTTAGATTGCACACAGGTGGACTTTATTTAACTAATTATGTGACTTCTGACGGTAATTGGTTGCACCAGATCTTATTTAGGGGCTTCATTGCAAAGGGGGTGAATACATATGCACGCACCACTTTTCCATTATTTATTTTTTTGAATTGTTTGAAACAAGTTATTTTGTTCATTTCACTTCACCAAGTTGGACTATTTTGTGTATGTCCATTACATGAAATCCAAATAAAAGCCATTTAAATTACAGGTTGTAATGCAAAAAATTGGAAAAACACCAAGGGGGATTAATACTTTTGCAAGGCACTGTATGTGTGTATATATATATATATATATATATATATATATATATATATATATATATATATATATACAGTATATACAGTTGAAGTCGGATGTTTACATACACTTAGGTTGTAGTCATTGAAACTCGTTTTTCAACAACTCCACAAATTTCTTGTTAACAAACTATAGTTTTGGCAAGTCGGTAAGGACATCTACTTTGCGCATGACACAATACATTTTTCCAACAATTGTTTACAGACAGATTATTTCACTTATAATTCACTGTATCACAATTCCAGTGGGTCAGAAGTTTACATACACTAAGTTGACTGTGCCTTTAAACAGCTTGGAAAATTCAAAGAAATTATGTCATGCCTTTAGAAGCTTCTGATAGGCTAATTGACATAATTTGAGTCAATTGGATGTATTTCAAGGCCTACCTTCAAACTCAGTGCCTCTTTGCTTGACATCATGGGAAAATCAAAAGAAATCAGCCAAGACCTCAGAAAAAAAATTGTAGACCTCCACAAGTCTGGTTCATCCTTGGGAGCAAATTCCAAATGCCTGAAGGTACCACGTTCATCTGTACAAACAATAGTATGCAAGTATAAACATCATGGGACCATGCAGCCGTCATACCGCTTTGAAAGGAGATGCGTTCTGACTCCTAGAGATGAACGTACTTTGGTGCGAAAATTGCAAATCAATCCCAGAACAACAGCAAAGGACCTTGTGAAGATGCTGGAGGAAACAGGTACAAAAGTATCTATATCCACAGTAAAACATGTCCTGTATCGACATAACCTGAAAGGCCCCTCAGCAAGGAAGAAGCCACTGCTCCAAAACCGCCATAAAAAAGCCAGACTACGGTTTGCAACTGCACATGGGGACAAAGATCGTACTTTTTGGAGAAATGTCCTCTGGTCTGATGAAACAAAAATATAACTGTTTGGCCATAATGACCATCGTTATGTTTGGAGGAAAAAGGGGGGACTTGCAAGCCGAAGAACACCATCCCAACCGTGAAGCACGGGGGTGGCAGCATCATGCTGTGGGGATGCTTTGCTGCAGGAGGGACTGGTGCACTTCACAAAATAGATGGCATCATGAGGAAGGAAAATTATGTGGATATATTGAAGCAACATCTCAGACTTCAGTCAGGAAGTTAAAGCTTGGTCGCAAATGGGTTTTCCAAATGGACAATGACCCCAAGCATACTTCCAAAGTTGTGACAAAATGGCTTAAGGACAACAAAGTCAAGGTATTGGAGTGGCCATCACAAAGCCCTGACCTCAATCCTATAGAAAATGTGTGGGCAGAACTGAAAAAGCGTGTGCGAGCAAGGAGGCCTACAAACCTGACTCAGTTACACCAGCTCTGTCAGGAGGAATGGGCCAAAATTCACCCAACTTATTGTGGGAAGCTTGTGGAAGGCTACCCGAAACGTTTGACCCAAGTTAAACAATTTAAAGGCAATGCTACCAAATACTAATTGAGTGTATGTAAACTTCTGACCCACTGGGAATGTGATGAAAGAAATAAAAGTTGAAATAAATCATTCTCTCTACTATTATTCTGACATTTCACATTTTTAAATAAAGTGGTGATCCTAACTGAGCTAAAACAGGGAATTTTTACTAGGATTAAATGTCAGGAATTGTGAAAAACTGAGTTTAAATGTATTTGGCTAAGGTGTATGTAAACCTCCGACTTCAACTGTGTATATATATATATATATATATCATGGTCCAAACACTTGAAGAGGGCACGACAACGCCTTTTCCCCCTCAGGAGACTGAAAAGAGTGGAGGAGAGATTAACTTCATCACTACATGTTTTTGTAAGAAGTGTTGACAAGCTGAATGCACCGAGCTGTCGGACGCCCATGCATACCCCACAAGACATGCCACCAGAGGTCTCTTCACAATCCCCAAGTCCAGAACAGACTGTGGGAGGCACACAGTACTACATAGAGCCATGACTACATGAAACTGTATTCCACATCAGGTAACTGATGCAAGCAGTATAATCAGATTTTTTAAAAACAGGAACAGCTTATGGAACAGCGGGAACTGAGAAGAGACACACACACAGGTACAGACACACGCATATGCACACAAACGCTAGCACTCTACACACGTACATTGAAATAATGTTGTATGGTGGTACTATACAATACAGTGCTTTGATGTGTTTGGACCCCAGGAAGAGTAGCTGCCGCCTTGGCAGGAACTAATGGGGATCCCTAATAAATTCAAATACAAACATGTTTCATCAGAGTCTATCTATCTCAGTGCCCTTTAAAGGCCCAGTTCAGTCAAAGTGATTTTGCTGTGTTTTATATACATTTCCACACTATGAGGTTGGAATAATACTGTGAAATTGTGAAAATTATGATAAGCCTGTTTTGGTGGGATGAAGTTTTGGCTTGCATGGTGACATCACCAGGCGATAAATTATTAAATAGACCAATAAAAAAAGAGTTCCAAACCTCTCGGCCAGTAACAGCTAGTTTTCAGTTTTCCCCTCCCCACTCAGACCACTCCCAGACAGTCCTAGCAAAATTATTGCTTGAGAAATTGCTAAGAAGCTATTTTTGTTTCTTTTTGACAATTTTTATTGAAAACTATCACAGTAAGGTACTTAAAGCTGCAATATGTAACTTTTTGGGCAACCCGACTAAATTCACATAGAAGTGTGAGTTCAGGATATGTTATTTTAATTGAAAGCAAGTCTAAGGAGCGGTAGATCTGTTCTATGTGCACTATTTCTATTATTCTCGTGCTTAAGTTTAGTTTTTGCGTCTTCAGCTTCAAACAGCTGAAAATACAATATTTTTGGTTGTGGGGAAAAAAATCACAGTGGTTTAGATGGTACAATGATCCTCTACACCAGGGCTCTCCAACCCTGTTCCTGGAGAACTATCGTCCTGTAGTTTCACACTGCAACCCTAAACTAGCATACCTGAGTCTAATAATTAGTTGGTTGATAAGCTGAACCAGGTTAGTTACAACTGGGTTTTGAGCGAAAACCTACAGGAGGGTAGCTCTCCAGGAACAGGGTCGGATTTAAAACCTACAGGAGGGTAGCTCTCCTGGAACAGGGTTGGTGGGTGGACGTATGGATGGACGGGCTGGTGGGTGGACGTACGGGTGGACTGGCTGGTGGGTGGACGTATGGGTGGACGGGCTGGTGGACGTACGGGTGGACTGGCTGGTGGGTGGACGTATGGGTGGACTGGCTGGTGGGTGGACATACGGGTGGACTGGCTGGTGGGTGGACGCACAGGTGGACGGGCTGGTGGGTGGACGTACGGGTGGACGGGCTGGTGGGTGGACGTATGGGTGGACTGGCTGGTGGGTGGACGTACGGGTGGACTGGCTGGTGGGTGGACGTACGGGTGGACTGGCTGGTGGGTGGACGTACGGGTGGACGGGCTGGTGGGTGGACGCACAGGTGGACGGGCTGGTGGGTGGACGTACGGGTGGACGGGCTGGTGGGTGGACGTAAGGGTTGACGGGCTAGTGGACGTATGAGTGGACGGGCTGTTGGACGTACGGGTGGACGGGCTGTTGGACGTACGGGTGGACGGGCTGGTGGGTGGACGTAAGGGTTGACGGGCTGGTGGACGTACGGGTGGACGGGCTGTTGGACGTACGGGTGGACGGGCTGGTGGGTGGACGTACGGGTGGACGGGCTGGTGGGTGGACGTACGGGTGGATAGTGCATTTGCTGGTCTCTCCAGCTGGATGAACTTTAACCCTGTTCAATATCAGCACTTGATCTTAATTTGATCTTAATGTGATCTAATTAAATCAGTGATTAATTGCTTGATTGATCCTGTAAATCAATGAAGGAGTTAACATCAAAAAGCTCTTGGGATGAAATGAGAATCCTAAACTCAAAGTACCTGAAATTCCAAAGCCTGTCTTGAGAGTTAAACTATAGTTTATTAAAACAATTTATGGATACAGTGCTTGAGCACACACCATCAATAACTGGGGTTTATGCGTGTGTGTATTGGTGTGTGTTAGTGTGTGTGTAGTTTGGTATGTGTTAGTGTGTGTGTGTATTGGAATGTGTTAGTGTGTGTGTGTGTGTGTATTAGTGTGTGTGCATGTTAGTGTGTGTGTGTGTATTGGTCTCTCCTCTCTCTTCTCCCCCCTCTTCCCCCTCTCTCCTCTCTCCCGTCTCTCCTCTCTCTTCTCCCCCCTCTTCCCCCTCTCTCCTCTCTCCCCTCTCTCATCTCTCTCTTCTCCCCCCTCTTCCCCCTCTCTCTTCTCTCCCCTCTCTCTTCTCTCCTCTCTCCCCTCTCTCATCTCTCTCTTCTCCCCCCTCTTCCCCCTCTCTCTTCTCTCCCCTCTCTCTTCTCTCCTCTCTCCCCACTCTTCTCTCTCCTCTCCCCCCACTCTCATCTCTCTCCCCTCTCCTCTCTCCCCCTCTCCTCTCTCCCCTCTCCCCTCTCTCTTCTCTCTCCTCTCCCCCCTCTCTCATCTCTCTCTCCCCTCTCCTCTCTCCCCTCTCTTATCTCTCTCTTCTCTCCTCTCTCCTCTCTCCCCTCTCTCTTCTCCCCTCTCCCCCTCTCTCTTCTCTCCCCTCTGTCATCTCTCCTCTCCTCTCTCCTCCCCTCTCCTCTCTCCTCTCTCTTATCTCTCTCTTCTCTCTTCTCTCTCCTCTCCCCCCTCTCTCATCTCTCCCCTCTGTCATCTCTCCTCTCCTCTCCTCTCTCCTCCCCTCTCCTCTCTCCTCTCTCTTATCTCTCTCTTCTCTCTTCTCTCCCCTCTCCCCTCTCTCTCATCTTTCTCTCCCCTCCCCCTCCTCTTCTCTCCTCTCTCCCCTCTCTCTTCGCTCTTCTCTCTCCTCCCCCCTCTCTCATCTCTCTTCTCTCCTCTCTCCCCTCTCTCCCCTCTCTTCTCCCCTCTCTTCTCTCTCCTCTCCCCCTCTCTCTTCTCTTCTCTCCTCTCCCCCTCTCTCTTCTCTCCTCTCTCCCCTCTCTCTTCTCCCCTCTCTCCCCTCTCCCCCCTCTCTCCCCTCTCTTCTCCCCTCTCTCTTCTCTCCGTTCTCCCCCTCTCTCTTCTCTCCGTTCTCCTCATCTCTCCCTTCTCCCCTCTCCCCCCTCTCTCATCTCTCCCTTCTCCCCTCTCTCCCCTCTCTTCTCCCCTCTCTTCTCTCTCCTCTCCCCCCTCTCTCTTCTCTCCTCTCCCCCCTCTCTCTTCTCTCCTCTCTCCCCTCTCTCTTCTCCCCTCTCTCCCCTCTCCCCCCTCTCTCCCCTCTCTTCTCCCCTCTCTCTTCTCTCCGTTCTCCCCCTCTCTCTTCTCTCCGTTCTCCTCATCTCTCCCTTCTCCTCTCTCCCCCCTCTCTCATCTCTCCCTTCTCCCCTCTCCCCCCTCTCTCATCTCCCCTCTCTTTGCCAACAGACACCACCGAGACGAATGGCTGGAATGATTCAGGGATATTACAGTGTTCTCTTTATACTTTGTGTCTGGTGTTTTCTAGTGTCTTCTATCTGTGGTGTGTGTGTGTTTGTGTGTGTATATATATATATATATATATATATATATATATATATATATATATATATATATATATATATATATATTGTGGTCTTGGTTAATAATCCCCTGACCGTTTCATTACAGTAATCAGAGTGGGATCGGCTGGTGCTGGCAGCATGAGTTAGAGCTCAGGGCCTCGCCTCATTAACTCCCTGTGACCGCCGCTAGAGAGCAACAGGAAAAATTGGAATTGCCTCGGCAGTTGGCTACAGCCCCACCAGCCTCTTGGAGAGGAGAGGTATCCCTCCCTCCTCATTGGAGAGGAGAGGTATCCCTCCCTCCTCATTGGAGAGGAGAGGTATCCCTCCCTCCTCATTGGAGAGGAGAGGTATCCCTTCCTCCTCATTGGAGAGGAGAGGTATCCCTCCCTCCTCATTGTGTGGCTGAAATCACATCGCCAAAACCCCCCCAAAATATATATATATTTCCTCTCCCCTATCCTGTCTTCCTCTTACTCTGACCGGGACGTATGGAGAAGTTAGAGGAGAGAGGCTTCAGTAAGCTTTTGTCAAGTGTGCTTGATAGGAAATAACAGTGCCATTTCAGATGCTGGCCCGGTGGTTTTCAGACCGGCTTCCTCCTCTCCTAGGAGACCAGTTATTCTTCACTGAATTATCTCCCTTAATGACTAGGGACTCTAATTAAAGATGAGATAAGGGATCCACCTTAAGCACCTTATTGGAAATTGAATACAATCCATTTTCACTGACAGGACAGAAGTGCCCGGTGATCAGAGATACTGTTCTGCTAATCATGACCATGTGTGTGGTCAAGTCTTTTCTTCTCACCTTTTGCTTATGTGTTGTAATGTTGTCTGACGCCGACTCAGTGTTCCCAAATCTGATAGGATGTGTTGTCAGCTAGATAACCGTTTGAATTTGTGCAAATTATTGTATCGTATCATAATTATTCCATTTACAAGTTTTACATTGTATATCGATTCATACATAGCATACAGCTTTTAATTATTTATTTTTTTAGGTGCATTTGAAAGCTCACCAGAGGGAAGGAGAATTAACTAATGACGCATCCATCTTGTAAACAATGATCCCCCGATCCAGTGGAGCATGTAATGGCATGTAGCCTACAGGACATGTATCTGTGGTATGTGATGCATCACATACTCCATCGTCTGTACGGATACAGAACAAAAAGGGCAATTATGTCACACAGTATTGATATGGCTGATTCAGCACTAACAATATTGTACAATATTGATCCATCCAACTCACCAGTACATTATACTGGAGCCTTGACTTAAAATATGAATGACTCACATAAATGACTCACATAAATGACTCTTGGATATGTGTGGAGAAAAGGCAGTGTGTTGTTGTTGCTAACATAACAAACTCCAGTATAATTTTTGTAAGTATTTGAATCCACTCGATCCATTTGAAATGTATCACTAATATATATACGGTATCATTTAACAATAACAACATAGCAATTGTACTGCGAATCCAAAAACAGGTGTACTGGTTGTAAAAAGCTAATGGCAAACAAATGAAAACCTTTCGCTGTTCTGACTTAATCTCTTATTACAGTAAAGATCACTATTATCCTATTGCAGGGATCATCCAAAATATTCAGCCGCGGGCCGATTTCTTCTTGACCGGATGGTAGACTGCAAATTGACCGCAATAAGCCCAAACAGATATAATATTTGACTAAAACATAATCATTTCAAAAATGTCTAATCATTTCAAAAAACTTCAAAAAAATGTTTTGATGCCTCAGGACAATGATGTACCATAAGGGTACTAAAACACCAAGGAAAGTCAGATATTTTCAGAACATTTCTTAAGTGAAAAATAGTCCAATCGAGAATAGGCTTAACTGAATGACAACAGAGTGCAATATGGAATTCTAATTAATAGTTTGGGGAAGGCCTCGTCTCTGAGGAATGCTCCTCAGAGCCAGATGCTGATGACAGGTTGCCCTATGCCCTATGCTGCCTGCCCTCATTAGTGTGAGGAGGAGAGGCTGACTCCTGGCTCGCCAGGGGAGGACAGAGGAGAGGGAGGAAGGGAGGGAGAGTGGGAGAGATGCTGAGCATGTAGTTAGCCTGTAATGCTGTCTATGGTAGAGTAGGTGAGGTCTTTACAATGTCTCACAGAAAGCGGCACAGGTCCTAATCCAGGCACTTGTCATCTCCCGTCTGGATTACTGCAACTCGCTGTTGGCTGGGCTCCCTGCCTGTGCCATTAAACCCCTACAACTTATCCAGAACGCTGCAGCCCGTCTGGTGTTCAACCTTCCCAAGTTCTCTCATATCACCCCGCTCCTCCGCACACTCCACTGGCTTCCAGTTGAAGCTTGCATTACATTTACATTTTAGTAATTTAGCAGACGCTTTTATCCAGAGCGACTTACATGAGAAATTAGGGTTAAGTGCCTTGCTTAAGGGCACATCGACAGATTTGTCACCTAGTCGGCTCGGGGATAAGAACCAACGACCTTCCGCATCTACTACAAGACCATGGTGCTTGCCTACGGAGCTGTGAGGGGAACGGCACCTCCTTACCTTCAGGCTCTGATCAGACCCTACACCCAAACGAGGGCACTACGTTCATCCACCTCTGGTCTGCTAGCCCCCCTACCTCTACGGAAGCACAGTTCCCGCTCAGCCCAGTCAAAGCTATTCGCTGCTCTGGCACCCCAATGGTGGAACAAGCTCCCCCACGACGCCAGGACAGCGGAGTCACTGACCACTTTCCGGAGACACTTGAAACCCTACCTCTTTAAGGAATACCTGGAATAGTATACAGTAACAGTAAATCCTTCCTTCTGTCCCCTCCCCCAGTGGTGGTTGTCCCACTGGCTATCCTGAGTTGAATGCACCAATTTGTAAGTCGCTCTGGATAAGAGCGTCTGCTAAATGACTTAAATGTCAATGTTAAATGTCTCTACTGCCATAGGAAAAGCTTTGGATGGGAACATTATACCCTATGAAGACAGACTGAGACAGAGTTAAGGAAACACTGTATGTCTAGACTAGTCTTCAGAATAGCCTTGTAGTGACTTGCCAACACACCATCTAATTACCCTGGGTTGAGATGGGTCGAAATTAACACTGTGGATAGCTTTGTTCCTCCCTCGACGTGAATGAATCAGAAAAGACACTCCAATGACTATCATCATTAAAATGAAAGATATTTTAAAAAATCGAATAACCCCAGGGCTTCTTCTTCTTTCACACTTCACTACTCCTCCTCTCCAATCTGTCCCCAAAGCACTTGTTGTGTCGCCTCCCTGCCAGTGTCGTTGCTGCTATTAGTATTATTGCAGGGTGGAGAAGAAAAAAAAATGTGTATGCAAAAGAACTGCGGAACAGTATAAAAAACCAGCGGAGGAAGATTATAATATAAAAGTTGACATCTTAATATACAGAGCATTCGGGAATATATTCAGACCCCTTGACTTTTTCCACATTTTGTTACGTTACAGCCTTATTCTGAAATTGATTAAATATATGTTTTTCCTCATCAATCTACACACAATACCCCATAATGACAAGGCGAAAACAGGTTTTTAGATATTTTTGCAAATGCATTAAAAATAAACAAATGAAATATTACATATACATAAGGATTCAGACCCTTTACTCAGTACTTTGTTGAAGCACCTTTTAGCAGCGATTACAGCTGCGTGTCTTCTTTTCACTAGTTTGGCACATCTGTATTTGGAGAGTTTCTCCCATTCTTCTCTGCGGATCCTCTCCAGCTCTGTCAGGTTGGATGGGGAGCGTCGCTGCACAGCTATTTTCAGGTCTATCCAGAAATGTTCGATCGGGTTCAAGTCCGGGCTCTGGCTGGGCCAATCAAGGACATTCAGAGATTTGTCCCGAAGCCACTCCTGCATTGTCTTGGCTGTGAGCTTAGGGTTGTTGTCCAGTTGGAAGGTGAACCTTCACCCCAGTCTGAGGCCCTGAGTGCTTTGGAGCAGGTTTTCATCAAGGATCTCTTTGTACTTTGCTCCATTCATCTTTCCCTTGATCCTGACTAGTCTCCCAGTCCCTGCCGCTGAAAAACATCCCCACAGCATGATGCTGCCACCACCATGCTTCACCGGTGCCAGGTTTCCTCAAGACGTGACGCTTGGCATTCAGGCCAAAGAGTTCAATCTTGGTTTCATCAGACCAGAGGATCTTGTTTCTCATGGTCTGAGAGTCCTTTAGGTGCCTTTTGGCAAACTCCAAGCGGGCTGTCATGTACCTTTTACTGAGTAGCGGCTTCCGTCTGGCCACTCTACCATAAAGGCCTGATTGGTGGAGTGCTGCAGAGATGGTTGTCCTTCTGGAAGGTTCTCCCATCTCCACAGAGGAGCTCTGTCAGAGTGACCATCGGGTTCTTGGTCACTTCCTGACCAAAGCCCTTCTCCCCCGATTGCTCAGTTTGGCCGGGCGGCCAGCCCTAGGAAGAGTCTTGGTGGTTCCAAACTTCTTCCATTTAAAGAATGATGGAGGCCACTGTGTTCTTGGGGACCTTCAATGCTGCAGAAATATTTTGGTACCTTTCCACAGATCTGTGTCTCGACACAATGCTGTCTCGGCGCTCTACGGACAATTCCTTCGACCTCATGGCTTGGTTTTTGCTCTGACATGCGGTCAAATGTGGGACCTTATATAGACAGGTGTGTGTCTTTCCAAATCATGTCCAATCAATTGAATTTACTACAGGTGGACTCCAATCAAGTTGTAGAAACATCTCAAGGATGATCAATGGAAACAGGATGCACCTGAGCTCAATTTCGAGTCTCATAGCAAAGGGTCTGAATACTTATGTAAGTAAGGTATTTCTGTTTTATAAATTTGCAAACATTTCTAAAAACCTGTTTTCACTTTGTCATTATGGGGTATTGTGTGTAGATTGATGAGGAGAAAAAATTAATTAATCAATTTTAGAATAAGGCTGTAACGTAACAAAATGTGGAAAAAGTCAACGGGTCTGAATACTTTCCGAATGCACTGTATAATGGCCACCTAATGCATACTCTATCTCAATTAGCCTTTGCTATAGATATAGTGGGTTCTCATGTATCAGCGCTACCACCATCAATCTTACCAGTGCTGTCCCCTGCAACAAAAGGGAGGAAAGAAAATTGCTGCATTTAATTAATGTACTGCCTCTTTTGTTATAGTGCTGCTCAGCATCTTTCCATAGACAACGCAGAGCAACGCAGATCATAAACGCTAGAGCTGGGGTTTTAAGAAGAAAAAAACAACAACAGAATGAGAGAGCGAGAGAGAGAGGGCTACATTGGCATAACTTTGTAATGAATGTCTAAGTTTGTTCAATGTGTGATGGATGAGGAAAAGAGGATATTTGTCACAAATACAATCTTCTCTGAATCCCTCTGCTGTTCCATTGAGCTAGGGATGGTGTAGAGAGCTGAACCAGCGCACAGGCCCCTAATAGTATAATTAACGCTTAATGATCGGACAATTAACTAATTTGCGGTGCAAACTAATGCAACCACGATATTAAAGTAAATTGTCCCACGGTTAAAATTGTAGGAATGGACGAATGAGAAATTAACTAACGTGAGGCTTGTTCAGCTGCCAAAACATTTCAATGTAATTCACCAGATCTCTACAGTATAGGATAAAATGTTGTCTTTACCAGACCTGACATTCAGCTAGGAGAGTCAATCCTCCTCTGGTCAGACACACACAGAGGCATGCTCGCACATACACTCGCACACACACACAGAAACACACACACACTCGCACACACACAAACATGCACATGCGCAAACAAACACACACAGGCATGCACGCATGTAAACACACACACAGAAACACACACAGGCATGAACATACACAGGCTACAGTTCCATTGTCATGTTTTCTCCTGGATCAATGATGGAAGCAGATTGATTGTATCTCTCTCTCTCTCTCTCTCTCTCTCTCTCTCTCTCTCCTCTCTCTCTCTCTCTCTCTCTCTCTCTCTCTCTCTCTCTTTCTCTCTCTCTCTCTCTCTCTCTCCATCCATCCATCCATCCATCCATCCATCCATCCCTTGGATAGTAGCAGTCTGTATCTGTCTCCATCATGATTATCCTGCTCCAAAGGGCAGTGTCAGCAAGATCAGAGTCTTTCTACAGAAATCCAATTGACAATAATTAGTTCTCATAGATATAATTGGAGGATTACATTGACATAACGGTAGTTATTTAATTACATGTCTCATATGTTTAGGTTCAGAGTAAATTGGCCACAAGATTTCCAACTGAGCCTAATGAAACTTTGATGTCAGGTGAGTTAATTTCTGTACCTGCAATAAAGGTACTCTCTGCTTAGGACCAGTAATCATTAAACAGATATAAATACTGTGTAGAGTTTCCTAGTCAAGTCACACGACCAACAGAACTCCTGGCACTTCTGATATATAGTCCTCGCAGTAATCTAGTCAAGTCACTGAAGCTTGAGTCCAAGTCTAGTCCCAAGTCATAAAAAATCGGGTCCTGGACTGGAGTATTTCAACACTGAGTCATCTTGGTGATGATGCTCTTCAGTGACATACCAAACCACATTCTCTACTGTAGGACCCCCACCATGTCTGTGTCTGTCTTCCTGGCCTGCCTTCTATAGAACTCCATGACAATGACAGAACTCCCTGTCAGTGGTTTGTTCAGATTAGACGGCTGCACCATACAATACTGTCTGATCTATCTCTCAGGGTGTTACAAAGAGGAGATATATCGCTATACCACTGGGATGCTGAGGCAATGAGTCAAGCTCTAGATGAGGAGAGACAGTCTTGCGTTGCCATAGGCCTACATCCAAAATCACTTCATTGTCAAGCCTCCCTTGGAGGTCTAGAGAATTTTGTATTGCAAAAGCGGTCTGAATGGTCCGCTGGCTCCCAGCGGCAAGAGTTTAATTGGATGTTACATTTCAAGAACCCCCCCCCCCCCACACACGCCCGTAGAAGGGCTGCTGGGTGTTATGTGCGTCACTGTTTTCCGTCCGGGTAGGACACAAGTAGAGAGTCGTTGCGTATGCTAGTTTCAAGTGCTAGTTTTCAAGTTATCAAGTGTGGCCGACAGTCTGCAATTTATATTTATTGAAATTGAAAGTGGATTGCGCTGGTAAAGTCAAACGTCACAACACGTTCTAAGCCGCTCTGGTGACAAACACCATTTTTGCCTTGTCTCCATTTGTCCACATGGCTGGTGGCTGCGCTGAAAAAATCTGGAAGGTTGCCCATTATTTCGTTTTTGTAAGGATCCAAAACACTGAGGCAGTGGAAGAATTTATTACAGTAAGTAAATAAAAAAAAGTAATGTAGAAAAACTATTCGCTGTATTATTAGCTAGTTAGCTAGCTAGCTGGCTACACTAGGCCGATTTGTAGGCTAACTCAACTGAGCTAGCTAGCTAACTTTACACACTGTATCTTGATGTAATCATTGTAAATAAAACATTGATTTGTAGATGACAGCTATGGAAGGGTGTGAAAGAGCAGCTCCAGCTGTCAGTAAGGGAGAGTGTAGGCTACTGGATAGGGCAGGTCATTTTGTGGGACGACATTATGAAAAGATTCTCCAGTTCCAGTCCCTAGAGGGGAAAACAGAGAGATAGTAGCAACATAAGTCAGTGCTATCTAATTCGAGTGTAATGAAGCCTGTTTCATCGTGATGTTTTCTGTCATCAGATATGGAAAGCTTTGAAAGTCTATTTGCAGATGAAGAGAGAGGTCCCAATGAATGTCCCAAGAGACTAATGGTATAT
Source organism: Coregonus lavaretus (assembly GCF_964263955.1). Taxonomy (NCBI): domain Eukaryota; kingdom Metazoa; phylum Chordata; class Actinopteri; order Salmoniformes; family Salmonidae; genus Coregonus; species Coregonus lavaretus. The sequence continues at coordinate 71,329 of NW_028159938.1, read as the reverse complement.
TTACATTTACATTTAAGTCATTTAGCAGACGCTCTTATCCAGAGCGACTTACAGGAGCAATTAGGGTTAAGTGCCTTGCTCAAGGGCACATCAACAGATTTTTCACCTAGTCGGCTCGGGGATTAGAAACAGCGACCTTTCGGTTACTGGCACAACGCTCTTAACCACTAAGCTACCTGCCGCCCCAGTATATCCTATATGCAATGGGTTATATGTGTTGCCCTACCTATTTTATCAAATGTTGTATACAGAATTACAGTTAAACATCACGCAACATTGTATAAACCTATTACAATTGGAGCAGGCCAACCCTTCCGGAGGTCTGCTGGGTGTGCAGGGTTCTGTTTCAGCCCAGAAATAAACACTCCTGATTCAATTTATCAAACCTAATGAGTTGATGATCAAGTGTGCTGTTGCTGGGCTGGAATAAAAGTCTGCTCACCCACTAGATCAGGGTACAGTGGAGCAAGGTTGGCCACCGCTGGTATGGAGTTTTTTTTTTGTTCAACTGAAATTCTGCTTTAGTAATAATATTCTACTTGTTACTACTCAATGATCTATTCAAATCAAATCAAATGTTATTGGTCACATAAACGTGTTTAGCAGATGTTATTACGGGTTTAGCGACAGATTATTTCACTTATACAGTGAGGGGAAAAAAGTATTTGATCCCCTGCTGATTTTGTACGTTTGCCCACTGACAAAGAAATGATCAGTCTATAATTTTAATGGTAGGTTTATTTGAACAGTGAGAGACAGAATAACAACAACAAAATCCAGAAAAACGCATGTCAAAAATGTTATAAATCAATTTGCATTTTAATGAGGGAAATAAGTATTTGACCCCTCTGCAAAACATGACTTAGTACTTGGTGGCAAAACCCTTGTTGGCAATCACAGAGGTCAGACGTTTCTTGTAGTTGGCCAAGGGGACAGGACAATTGTATCATAATTCCAGTGGGTCAGAAGTTTACATACACTAAGTTGACTGTGCCTTTAAACAGCTTGGAAAATTCCAGAAAATGATGTCATGGCTTTAGAAGCTTCTGATAGGCTGATTGACATAATTTGAGTCAATTGGAGATGTACCTGTGGATGTATTTCAAGGCCTACCTTCAAACTCAGGGCCTCTTTGCTTGACATCATGGGAAAATCAAAAGAAATAAGTCAAGACCACAGAAAAACAAATTGTAGACCTCCAGTCTGGTTCATCCTTGGGAGAAATTTCCAAATGCCTGAATGTACCACGTTTATCTGTACAAACAATAGTACGCAAGTATAAACACCATGGGAACACGCAGCCGTCATACCGCTCAGGAAGGAGATGCGTTCTGTCTCCTAGAGATGAATGTACTTTGGTGGCAAAAGTGCAAATCAATCCCAGAACAACAGCAAAGGACCTTGTGAAGATGCTGGAGGAAACAGGTACAAAAGTATCTATATCCACAGTAAAACGAGTCCTATTTCGACATAACCTGAAAGGCCGCTCAGCAAGGAGGAAGCCACTGCTCCAAAACGTTCATAAAAAAGGCAGACTACGGTTTGCAACTGCACATGGGGACAAAGATCATACTTTTTGGAGAAATGTCCTCTGGTCTGATGAAACAAAAATAAAACTGTTTGGCCATAATGACCATCGTTATGTTTGGAGGAAAAAGGGGGTTGCTTGCAAGCCGAAGAACACCATCCCAACCGTGAAGCATGCCGAGGGGGTGCTTTGCTGCAGGAGGGACTGGTGCACTTCACAAAATAGATGGCATCATGAGGAAGGAAAATTATGTGGATATATTGAAGCAACATCTCAAGCCATCAGTGAGGAAGTTAAAGCTTGGTCGCAAATGGGTCTTCCAAATGGACAATGACCCCAAGCATACTTCCAAAGTTGTGTCAAAATGGCTTAATGACAACAAAGTCAAGGTATTGGAGTGGCCATCACAAAGCCCTGACCTCAATCCTATAGAACATTTGTGGGCAGAACTGAAAAAGTGTGTGCAAGCAAGGAGGCCTACAAACCTGACTCAGTTTCACCAGCTCTGTCAGGAGGAATTGGCCAAGATTCACCAAACTTATTGTGGGAAGCTTGTGGAAGGCTACCCGAAACATTTGACCCAAGTTAAACAATTTAAAGGCAATGCTACCAAATACTAATTGAGTGTATGTAAACTTCTGACCCACTGGGAATGTGATGAAAGAAATTAAAGCTGAAATAAATAATTCTCTACTATTATTCTGACATTTCACATTCTTAAAATAAAGTGGTGATCCTAACTGACCTAAGACAGGGAATTTTTACTACGATTAAATGTCAGGAATTGTGAAAACTGAGTTTTGTAAAGGTGTATGTAAACTTCCGACTTCAGCTGTATATGGACGAGCGATGTCAGAGCGGCATGGACTAAGATACAGTAGAATAGTATAGAATACAGTATATACATATGAGATGAGTAATGCAAGATATGTACATTATTAAAGTGGCTAGTGTTCCATTTCTTAAAGTGGCAAAAATTACAGATCTCTACATTCTTTGTAAGTAGGAAAACCTGCAAAATCGGCAGTGTATCAAATACTTGTTCTCCCCACTGTATATATCTCTTGCTTCTCCTTCATTTCTCTCTCTTTGAGTCAACTAGTCACAACGTTTTATGCACTGCAGTGATAGCTAGCTGTAGCTAATGCTTTCAGTACTAGATTAATTCTCTGATCCTTTGATTGGTTGGAAAACATGTCAGTTCATGCTGCAAGAGATCTGATAGGTTGGAAGACGTCCTCCGGAAGTTGTCATAATTACTGTGTAAATCTATGGAAGGGGATGAGAACCATGATTCTCCTAGGTTTTGTATTGAAGTCAATGTACTCAGAGGAGGACGGAAGCTAGCTGTCCTCCGGCTACACCATGGTGCTACCCTACATACTGCTGTTGCGGCTACTGTAGACCTTCTTTGCAAAATAGTGTGTTTTAATCAATTATTTGGTGACGTGATTATATTTAGTATAGTTTTATCTAAAAAGGAAAACTTTTTAAATGTCAACATTTTACAACTTTAGTGAAATTCACTGAGCAGGATGGTCCTCCCCTTCTTCTCTGAGTAGCCTCCACTGATACAATGACATTCTAGATGATTCTGTGCTTCCAACTTTGTGGCAACAGTTTGGGGAAGGCCCTTCCCTGTTTCAGCATGACAATGCCCCCGTGCCCAAGCGAGGTTCATACAGAAATGGTTTGTCGAGATTTGTGTGGAAGAACTTGACTGGCCTGGACAGAGTCCTGACCTCAACCCCATCGAACACCTTTGGGATGAATTGGAATGCCGACAGCGAGCCAGGCCTAATCGCCCAACATCAGTGCCCGACCTCACTAATGCTCTTGTGGCTGAATGGAAGCAAGTCCCCGCAGCAATGTTCCAACATCTAGTGGAAAGCCTTCCCAGAAGAGTGGAGGCTGTTATAGCAGCTAAGTGGGGGACCAACTCCATATTAATGATGTTGGATTGAGATGTTCGACAAGCACGTGTCCACATATTTTTGGCCATGTAGGGAAGCCTGGTTCACGATGAGGCTACCAAACAACCAAAACCCACCAAAATCAGAGTGATTAAGGGTTACAGACAGTCTAATGGAAGAGACAGGAGAGAGAGAGAGAGAGAGAGAGAGAGAGAGAGAGAAGAGCTGGAGGAGAGGTGGTAACCTTGAGAGAGCTCATTCATTAAAAGGAGTTTACGTCTCCCTCTGTCAGAATGAAGGTCACCCAGGCAGCGAGCTCTCCATTCTGCCACCCACCCACCCACATACACACACATACACACACAAACACACACATACACACACACACAAACTCCCATCTGTCGCCTTGCCGAGCACCCCAGCCAGAGCTGCTGTGCCAAAGACACCACATTCTCACACACACTCACCTCACTGCACTCTCACTCCAAAGGGGGAAGAGTTTTACTTGTGGTTTTGGGGTTGTTGTTGGGAAATAGAATAGAATGTAATTTAATACAATAGAATACAATATAATCGTTTCACTGGTGATCTGCCTTTTTTGTTAACCACCCCAAAAGTTCCATTCTCCGACCACTTCCTTTGTAAAGCCAACATGACATCGAACCAGTCCCAACTATACAGTGTTATGTTGTGTTATAGTTTATTTGTCCATTTTCTCTTCTTGTCACTTTATTTGAAATGCTTTGCATGCATGACACACAAACATATGCACACACACACACACACCCCTCACACCTCCCCGGGTTGTTCTCCATACCAGCTAGAGCTGTAAAGGTTGATTAGGGTTGATATTGATAAGGGTTGATTAGGGTTGATATTGATAAGGGTTGATTAGGGGTTGATTAGGGTTGAAGGCTGAGTGGGAGGGTGTGGATAACCAGATTATGTAATGGTTGATTAGGGTTGATAAGGATTGATTAGGGTTGATAATGGATGATTAGGGTTGATAAGGTTTGATAAGGGTTGATTAGGGTTGAAGGCTGAGTGAGAGGGTGTGGATAACCAGATACTGTAAGGGTTGGCCCTGTCCGGGGATAATGTTGGACGGGGCCACAGTGTCCCCCGACCCCCCCCTGTCACAGTCTCCAGTATCTATGCTGGAATAGTCTATGTGCTGGGGGGCTAGGGTCAGTCTGTCATATGTGGTGTAAGTCTTATCTGGTGTCCTGTGTGATCTTAGGTATGCTCCCTCTAATTCTCCAATCTCTCTCTCCTCCCGGACAACCTGAGTCCTACGACCATGCCTCAGGACTACCTGGCCTGACGACTCCTGGCTGTCCCCGTCCCCAGTCCACCTGGTCGTGCTGCTTATCCAGTTTCTGCTGTTCTGCCTGCGGCTATGGAACCCTGACTTGTTCACAGGAAGTGCTACCTTGTCCCGGACCTGCTGTCTCGGTCTCTGAATGAAAAGCCAACTGACATTTACTCCTGAGGTGCTGACCTGTTGCACCCTCTACAACCACTGTGATTATTATTTGACCCTGCTGTTCATCTATTAATGTTTGATCATCTTGAAGAACGATCTGGCCTTAATGGCCATGTACTCTTATAATCTCCACCTGGCACAGCCAGAAGAGGACTGGCCACCCCTCAGAGCCTGGTTCCTCTCTAGGTTTCTTTCTAGGTTTCTGCCTTTCTAGGGAGTTTTTCCTAGCCACCGTGCTTCTACATCTGCATTGCTTGCTCTTTGGGGTTTTAGGCAGGGTTTCTGTATAAGCACTTTCAAGATGATCTGCTGATGTAAAAATGGATTTATAAATACATTTGATTGATTGATAAGGTTGACACGGGTTGATAAGGGTTGAAGGCTGAACGGGAGGCTGTGAATGACCAGATGGACCATACATCATTAGACCAACTGAAGCCTTTCTTCTGCTTGATTTCAAACCAGTTATCTGTGAAATGATGAACCACGGAGGCTCTCACCACAGGGAGGACTGCTGTTCCTGATCCAACATCATTAACCACACATGGCGTGTGCGTGTGTGTGCGTGTGCGTGTGCGTGTGTGTGTGTGTGTGTGTGTGTGTGTGTGTGTGTGTGTGTGTGTGTGTGTGTGTGTGTGTGTGTGTGTGTGTGTGTGTGTGCGTGTGCGTGCGTGCCACTGTAACCGTCTCCTCATGTCACCCATATGTCTGTGTAATCCATCCAGTCCTTATTGGGCCTCTGGTCTGCACTCCTCTCCGAGGGGCCTGCCAATCAATGAGCTGCTCTCCTCTCAGAGCCAATCAATGAGCCATCACACACAATACTCCCTCTCATTTGAGCCCTCCCTTCATTAAGGGATTTAACACACACACACAAATGCTTTCACGAACGCATGCACACCGGTGCACTTCATAAAAGGAATCACATCTTTTCTTTGTTCGTTAGGGGCAGTGGTGTAACGTTTTAAGTAAAAATACTTGAAAGTACTACTAAAGTAGTTTTTTGGGGTATCTGTACTTTACTATTTATATTTTTGACAACTTTTACTTTTACTTCACTACATTCCTAAAGTAAATATTGTACTTTTTACTCCATACATTTACCTTGACAACCAAAAGTACTCGTTACATTTTGAATGCTTAGCAGGACAAGACAATTGTGAAATTCACCCGCTTATCAGGAGAACATGTGGTCATCCCTACTGCCTATGGTCTGGCAGACTCACTAAAAAGAAATGCATCTTTTGTCAATTATGTCTGAGTGTTGGAGTGTGCCCCTGGCTATCTGTAAATTCTTAATACAAGAAAATGGTGCCGTCTGCTTTGCTTAATATAAGGAATTTTTTACGATATATACTTTTACTTTTGATACTTAAGTACCTTTTAGCAATTACATTTACTTTTGATACTTAAGTATATTTTAAACCAAATACTTTTAGACTTTTACTCAAGTACTATTTTACTGGCTGACTTTCACTTTTACTTGAGTAACTTGCTATTAAGGTATCTTTACTTTTACTCAAGTATGACAATTGGGTACCTTTTCCACCACTGGTTAGGGGGCTAGAGTGAGGATAAGTAACTACAGCAAAATTTTCTCTCAGCTAGAGGTTGTCAGCAGGTACCATTATAGTTTTAAAGACGTGTGTGTGTGAGAGAGTTTGAGCCTGCGTGCCATCATGCGGTTGTCAGCAGCATCATTCTTTTAGAGACATTTTGTGTGTGTGTGTGTTGTCTCAGCTAACGTTAGTGGTTGTCAGCAGCATCATTGTTTTAGAGCCTCTCCCTGTGCAGTGGAAGGGAGAGTGAGAACAGGTGGTGTTGTGATATGTGCCCAGCGCCACAGAGGCAGTTTAGACTAAATGTTCCTTTAGCCCTCAGCAAACAGGTACCAGAGCACCTGTTAATACACTAACTAATGGCACAGCAGCTCAAACCAATCGCCAATTGCCAATAGGCTACTCTTCATTGAAGAAGCCAAATGAACTGTGTTGTTCTAAAAGGGATCCATTAAACCCTTCAGGATCTCTGTTCAAACACAGTGGTCATTTTGGCTTTGTTCAATGCAATGACTGCACATTTTAAAAGATTCAGGTTTACAATTGCCTACACTTTGCATACATCTACATACATTCATCAAATCAAATCAAATTTTATTGGCCACATGCGCCGAATACAACAGGTGCAGACATTACAGTGAAATGCTTACTTTCAGCCCTTAACCAACAGTGCATTTATTTTTAATAAAAAAGTAGAATAAAACAAAAAAGTGTTGAGAAAAAAAGACTTGGCACTCCTGTACCGCTTGCCGTGCGGTAGCAGAGAGAATGACTAGGGTGGCTGGAGTCTTTGACAATTTTGAGGGCCTTCCTCTGACACCGCCTGGTATAGAGGTCCTGGATGGCAGGAAGCTTGGCCCCAGTGATGTACTGGGCCGTACGCACTACCCTCTGTAGTGCCTTGCGATCGGAGGCCGAGCAGTTGCCATACCAGGCGGTGATGCAACCAGTCAGGATGCTCTCGATGGTGCAGCTGTATACTTTTTTGAGGATCTGAGGACCCATGCCAAATCTTTTCAGTCTCCTGAGGGAAAATAGGCTTTGTCGTGCCCTCTTCACGACTGTCTTGGTGTATTTGGACCATGATAGTTCGTTGGTGATATGGACACCAAGGAACTTGAAGCTCTCAACCTGTTCCACTACAGCCCTGTCGATGAGAATGGGGTCGTGCTCAGTCCTCTTTTTTTTCCTGTAGTCCACAATCATCTCCTTTGTCTTGGTCACGTTGAGGGAGAGGTTGTTATCCTGGCACCACACGGCCAGGTCTCTGACCTCCTCCCTATAGGCTGTCTTATCGTTGTCTGTGATCAGGCCTACCACTGTTGTGCCGTCGGCAAACTTAATGATGGTGTTGGAGTCGTGCCTGGCCATGCAGTCATGGGTGAACAGGGAGTACAGGAGGGGACTGAGCACGCACCCCTGAGGGGCCCCCGTGTTGAGGATCAGTGTGGCAGATGTGTTGTTACCTACCTTACCACCTGGGGGCATCCCATCAGGAAGTCCAGGATCCAGTTGCAGAGGGAGGTGTTTAGTCCCAGGATCCTTAGCTTAGTGATGAGCTTTGAGGGCACTATGGTGTTGAATGCTGAGCTGTAGTCAATGAATAGCATTCTCACGTAGGTGTTCCTCTTGTCCAGGTGGGAAAGGGCAGTGTGGAGTGCAATAGAGATTGCATCATCTGTGGATCTGTTGGGGCGGTATGCAAATTGGAGTGGGTCTAGGGTTTCTGTGATAATGTTGTTGATGTGAGCCATGACCAGCCTTTCAAAGCACTTCATGGCTACAGACGTCCGTGCTACGGGTCTTTAGTCATTTAGGCAGGTTATCTTAGAGTCCTTGGGCACGGGGACTATGGTGGTCTGCTTGAAACATGTAGGTATTACAGGCTCAGTCAGGGACATGTTGAAAATGTCAGTGAAGACACTTGCCAGTTGGTCAGCACATGCTCAGAGTACACGTCCTGGTAATCCGTCTGTTGACCTGCTTAAAAGTCTTACTCACATCGGCTACATTGAGCGTGATCACATAGTTATCCGGAACAGCTGGTGCTCTCATGCATGCTTCAGTGTTGCTTGCCTCGAAGCGAGCATAGAAGTGGTTTAGCTTGTCTGGAAGTCTTGTCATTGGGCAGCTCGCGGCTGTGCTTCCCTTTGTAGTCTGTAATAGTTTTCAAGCCTGTCACATCCGACGAGCGTCAGAGCCGGTGTAGTACGATTCAATCTTAGTCCTGTATTGACTCTTTGCCTGTTTGATGGTTCGTCGGAGGGCATAGCGGGATTTCTTATAAGCGTCCGGGTTAGAGTCCCGCTCCTTGAAAGCGGCAGCTCTACCCTTTAGCTCAGTGCGGATGTTTCCTGTAATCCATGGCTTCTGGTTGGGGTATGTACGTACGGTCACTGTGGGGACGATATCATCGATGCACTTATTGATGAAGCCAGTGACTGATGTGGTTTACTCCTCAATGCTATCTGAAGAATCCCGGAACATTTTCCAGTCTGTGCTAGCAAAACAGTCCTGTAGATTAGCATCTGCGTCATCTGACCACTTTTTTATTAACCGAGTCACTGGTGCTTCCTGCTTTAGTTTTTGCTTATAAGCAGGAATCAGGAGGATAGAGTTATGGTCAGATTTGCCAAATGGAGGGCAAGGGAGAGCTTTGTATGTGTCTCTGTGTGTGGAGTAAAGGTGGTCTAGAGTTTTTTTTCCTCTGGTTGCACATTTAACATGCTGGTAGAAATTAGATTTAAGTTTCCCTGCATTAAAGTCCCCGGCCACTAGGAGCGCTGCCTCTGGATTAGCGTTTTCCTGTTGACTTATGGCCTTATACAGCTCATTCAGTGCAATCTTAATGCCAGCATTGGTTTGTGGTGGTAAATAGACAGCTATGAAAAATATAGATGAAAACTCTCTTGGTAAATAGTGTGGTCTTCAGCTTATCATAAGATACTCTACCTCAGGCGAGCAAAACCTCGAGACTTCCTTAGTATTTGATTTTGTGCACCAGCTGTTGTTTACAAATATACACAGACCGCCACCCTTTGTCTTACCGGAGTCAGCCGTTCTATCCTGCCGATGTAGCGTATAGCCCGCTAGCTGTATTTTGTCCATGTCGTCATTCAGCCACGACTCGGTGAAACATAAGATATTACAGTTTTTAATGTCCCGTTGGTAGGATAACCGTAATCTTAGGTCATCCAATTTATTCTCAAATGATTGAAGATTGGCTAATAGGATTGATGGGAGCGGCAGTTTACTCCCTCGCCGTCGGATCCTTACAAGGCACCCCGACCTACGTCCACGATATCTCCGTCTCTTCCTCATGCGAATGACAGGGATTTAGGCCTTGTCGGGTGTCTGTAGGATATCCTTCGCGGCCGCCTCGTTGAAGAAAAAATCTTCGTCCAATACGAGGTGAGTAATCGCTGTCCTGATATCCAGAAACTCGTTTTGGTTATAAGAGACGATGGCAGAAACATTATGTACAAAATAAATAACAAATAACGTGGAAAAACACACATAATAGTACAATTGGTTAGAGGGCTGTAAAATGGCAAGCCATCTTCTCCGGCGCCATTTGGGTGAGACACTGTGCATACTTCTGCCCATCTGCTCTCAATTGAGAGCTTGTTTATTGCTTGATTCATTGAGTGATGGGATTGGCGCCCTGTTTATTGCTTGATTCATTGAGTGATGGGATTGGCTCCCTGTTTATTGCTTGATTCATTGAGTGATGGGATTGGCTCCCTGTTTATTGCTTGATTCATTGAGTGATGGGATTGGCTCCCTGTTTATTGCTTGATTCATTGTGTGATGGGATTGGCTCCCTATTTATTGCTTGATTCATTGAGTGATGGGATTGGCTCCCTATTTATTGCTTGATTAATTGAGTGATGGGATTGGCTCCCTGTTTTTCCCTGCCCCTTTTTAACTTGTTCCCTCGGTTTGAGGTGTGGCTGCTCAGCTGCCGGGGAAGTTACGTTTAAAGCTGTGACAGAGCGCCTTTGAAACCTTGGTTTTCCCTAAGAGAAGTATTACTTGGATGAGCTAATGATTTAAGATAAGATTCTTATTTTAAATGTTTTCCCTGCACCGAAGCCTGTTTTTGTTTGGTTTATTTGCCTTATGTAACCCCACCCACTTGACCCAGTTCCATTAGAACGTGATTGTGTTGTGTTTCCGTTTCACAACTTCCGTCAACGCTAGTGAATTACCTCAGAGCGGTGGCTAGCTAATAATTAAAAAACGTGCATCATTAACACATCTTAACAAATAAACAAAACATGGCTCTTCGGAGGTCGGATGATATCACCGTACCCCATCCGTCCCTGATTAATAATTTGGTGGATGACATGATAAACTGGCCTGAAATTACGTACGGGGACATTTTTTATTACTTTGTGCTCTCTTTGGGAGTGGATGGTTCCACTATGAAAAATTACAAGAGTACAGAGGCCTATCAGTACCTCAACAAAGGTAAGGTGGGCCGAGTTCTTCTTCACCAGGAGGAGGGGAAAGGATTGGTAGTTTTGAAGGCCGATGTTCAGCCCAGCCAATCAAGCAGCTCTTACCGCTCTGCTTGGGTATTTTGTATCCAACAACGGATCAGTAGAGACGGCTGGATGCGCTTGAATCGCTGGCCTTGGAAAGTCATGCAGCCTCAGTTTTGTGGAAGGTAGGCTAATAAGCAAAGTCACTTGCATTTCTATGTCTAACATGACTTAACATAAGCGATTACAGCATACAGGCAGCCTGCATGTGTTATGGTGACAGTTGCTATAATCCATAGGCTAACGTTATGATAGAGTTCTCAGATATCTATAATCAATCTCTGCATTACTTGGTCTTTAATTGATGTTTATAGCCTTATTTTCTTTGTTCCTTTTATAGATGAAAGTACGCAATACTGCCTTATCTAGACACAGAATGATACAATAGTCAGGCTTAGCATAGCAGTTGGACCAAACGTTTTGTTGGATGAAAGCTGAATTGAGAATGTCATGATTTATTGGTTATATTAACATGTATTTGTGAATCAACAGAACTGCTGTATTAATGTGGGGAATCCGTAAGTATCTCATGTTGGTGAAGCCAAGGTAGGTTTATGGAGTCCAGGTGAGTAGGGTATAACATTTATTTAAGCATGTCAGCATCACATGTATTTCTTTAGTGTTATTGTTTTTGTGGGTGAATGAGGGTTGTAAAATATCCTTGTGGTTGTGGGTAATGCCTAAAGTATGGTAAGTATAAGTGGTCTCATCTCATTGGGAACAAAAGCAAGGTAAGTTTATGATGAAACTTGCGTGTGTTTTGATGAAGTTGATCACATAGTCCTCAGTCACACAGTTGTTAATAATGGAATTTTCTCTGAATGTCTTTTTTTTTTGTAACAAACATTATATCACAGGTGCAGAATGCAGTCCAGTGGGCTAACTGGCGTAGCCTGCACAGATGAGCAGCGACAATGGAATGCAGGGACTCGGCGGAACCTTGAGCCAAAGCGGTTAAACAGCATTGACTTCACACACCATAAGGCCAGTGACCAATATGCAGAAAAGCATCCAGAATGTCCACCCCTGCCTCCCACTCCTGCATTCCGCTCACAGGAGGAATTTAATAGGAGCCTGAGACACCTGAATCTGCCTGTGGGTAGTCTGCTCTGTAAGTGTGTTAATGCTGAACCAACAATAATATCACAGCCAGTAGCATCCCAGGTAAAATTTGACTGAAAGGAATATTTATTTGTGGCTGTACCATGTTAATGTATTTGAACTGATGTGTGTCTCTTTTGTTCAATGCTTTCTAACGCGATATAATAACTGAATATAGATTCTCTACTCTTTCCCAGCCACATGGAGAGCATGTCAATTCCAACTGCCAGAAGTGCCTGACCTTCTACAATGAATTTGTGAAACTTGACCCAACCCAGTCGACTGCTTTGGAACAGATCACAAATGCGCAGAGTGCCTCACACTTGTGGCATGACTCAAGGAAGCGTTGAGTTACTGCAAGCTCAGCCAAGAAGGTCCCTGTCAGGGAATCCACCAACCCTGGTCAGTTTCTCCAGGAGCATCTGTGTCCCAGGTTCCGAGGGAATGCAGCCACACGCTACGGGAAAGATAATGAGCTGATGGCCTCACAGTGGCTCTGGAAGACTGTGGATACTCTGTGGACCACAGAGGCACTGTTGTCAGGGTTGAAGAGCCACGGCTATCAGCAAGCCCTGACGGACTGCTGGACTCCAAGGAGCTGTTGGAGATCAGGTGTCCTGTCATGGGCAAGGGCTGTGATTCTCTGGATGATGTCTTCACCTGTGATGTGAAGGTGGTGGAGGGAACACCCCAACCACATGGGCCACGTGGCTGCTACGTGCAGGTGCAAATTGGTATGTTTTGCACAGGACTGAGAGAAAGTAAGGTGCTCATCTGGACTCCGTCCCAGCAAGTCATCCCTGTTCCCTGTGATGCACAGTTCTGTACCGAGGCTGTCCTGAGGTTGAAGGCCTTCTACTTTACACACATGCTGCCATTTATAGTTGAGGAGCGTCAGGCAGGCAGATGGTCACTGAGTGACAAATACATGCAGCTCTGTAGAAGTATGTAGTCAGATGTCTCTCCTGTTTGCAGTTACTATTAACACATTGTTTTTCAATTAAAAAGCCTGACTTAATGCATCAACAGTCACAGTATTGTGGAAATAGTTTTTATGGCTTTGTTATATTAATGAGTATGTAAAAACATATTGGGAAATCAACCCTGTGAATGGCAACTGACCAGTCAATTGCCATTCCCAGGGTTGATTTCCCAATATGAATTAAAGTTGTCAAAAGTTACGTTAAATACATTTCAATTAATTATATAACAACTCGACTTAATTCATATTGGGAATGATATTACCACACAAGTTGCACAGATTCAAAGTATTTTGTCCATTTTAGATGAGAGGTTGATTGGCACTGTCTGTGAGATGATGCTAAACCGTTTGAGCCTTTTAAATTTCACGTTCCACAAGAACCCTCAGGTTAGCTGTCCGTCTTGAACATGTGTTGTCCTCCTCTGACAGCTGTACGCCTCTTTTTGTGAAGGCTGGAATTGTTAATTTGACCTTCCTCTCGTGTAGCAGATCACTGATTGTGAAGCCCCGGTCAGCCATGACCTCATCACCTGGACAGAGGTACTCCAGGAACCCAGAATCAGATGTTATATATTTGTCGTTACATCTACCTCCGTATGCTGAGGAGATTAACATCACTAGACCACAATGTGCAATGGCCACCAGGTACTTGATAGTGTTCTGGGTGTAGTAATGGCTGAATGACTCCCCCCTTGAATCCAAATTATTGCACTTCTGTGTAGCAGTTTCTGAGCAGTCAATAATGCAGGTTGTTCCTGGGTAGTGGTCCTTAAAACATTGTGGCATTGTAGCACGGATGGTCTCCCTTGGCAGCCATGGAATGTACTCCCTCAGATTCTCTTCCATCATGTCAATCCAATAACTAATCACTCGACTGACAATACTCTGGGAAACATTAAACCTTTCTGCTAGGTACTGCTGCAGTCAAATTGTGCTTCAGCTTCATCAGTGTCATCAGGAGTTGGTCTGTCAGGTCTAACTGAAAGCTGCCTTTGTAGAGGGGTAAAAGATGTTCCGCCAGGGTAGAAAAGGCAGCAAGAGACAAGCCTGTATGCAGTCGACAGAGTGCTTCGTTCCTCTGAAGGGTTTTGTAGAGAGGTGCTGCTGGGCACTGTGTCCCTGCCTTACAGGTAGTGGGGCTTTACACGATCACCGGAGCTGTAGTTGTGATCACTTAGAGATGGGTCTTCCCATTGGGTTTGGGCATCCTTCTCTGAAGGCATATCCATTCCTTCTATGTAATTTATTTTATTTTTTATAATTTTCTATCTGTTGGCCAATTCCCATTTTCAATTTGGTGGACAATTGAGCCTGTTGTGTCATCTGTTAAGAAATCAGTATGGCTTGTTAAACAAGTCAATGGATAAATTGTGTTATTATGAGACTGTGCTTAGATGCAAGAGGGAGACACATAATGAGAGCAGGCAAACTGCTCAAGCGTTTGGCTTACCTGTCACTGATTACTGCCTGACCAACACCCAACGCTTCTTCACGAACGGAGCATCGTAGCCAAGCCATTTTTCTGGATAAGGATGCTTCACTGTAGGCTTCTTGTCAAAGAAGTGGTAGGAGCACACAAGGGGATGTTTTGGTGGATTCTTTAGGTTCAACGCTTTGAGCCACAGCCGCAAAGACTCTGCGTCTTTAGGAGGTGGATGCAGGTGTTATGGGGCTCCACAGGTCCCATTCAGATCGACGTAGAGTTTGGTGTTCAAAACATTGCTGTTGTAAAAACGGCCTCCTCTTCCTCCAATTATTGGGACAGCCTCGTACTGAACATATAATGCTGGTCACGTTGATCGATTTTAGGATTTTGTGCGGTTCTGTCAGTGTAAAACTATCAAGCTCTCAACTAAAAGTACCACTTTTGCATGCGCTAGCAATATAAACACAATTGCAACTAACTGGCCGCGATCACTGATGTTCCAGAATAAGGCGAATAGCCTCCATCCATTTTGTTGCCAATCTTGCAATCTAGCTTGGTTTCTGGAAGCTGAAATTGGGAGAGAAATGAACTTGAGAACGGTTGTTCAACTCAAGCCTATTCTAATATAACCTGTGCTGCCTATGGTATGCTACGAGTTATTCAGCGTTCCCTATACTCCGGGGAAACCTAGGGTGGCATAGTCAGATCTGTACTGAGCAAAAATGTAAACGCAACACACAATCATTTCAAAGGTTTTACTGAGGTACAGTTCATATAAGGAAATCAGTCAATTGAAATAAATTAATCAGGCCCTAACCTATGGATTTCACATGACTTGGCAGGGGTGCAGCCCTGGGACAGCCAGGCTCACCCACTGGCCCAGCCTATCAGAATGAGTTTTTCTCCACAAAAGGGCTTTCTTTATAATGGACAGAAATACTTTACATGTTGCGTTTATATTTTTGTTCAGTGTGTGATACTGAACTGAGTTTAGTCACAGCCCCTCTCGACAGGGTGTGATACATCTAGATCACCTTTTATGAACAAAATGTCCTTCTGATTCTATTCTAAACTATTTGAGACACTTGTGAGTAAGGTGTTAGGAAGCTACTTAATTAGTGTAAATTAATACGTTTGCAGCAAAGGTTACTTACAGTAGATGTGTTAAGATGTTTTCGTAATGGGAATTATGTCAATTAATTTGTTTATTTTATTCATTTTTCCAGTTATTTGTAGCACCTTGTATTACACATGTGCAATATGATACTCTTGGGCTCCAACAACCTTACAGGTTGAGGCTCCTCTACATAACACTGTCAACACTCGTGTGGATATGACTGATGATAGAGAATTGAAGAAATCAGAGAGAGAGATTTAAACCCCTAAGAATGTGGTCTTTGTCCAATAATTGTCCAGTTATAGCCACACGCGCATGGTCCCCTGTTCTCCAACGCTGATGTCCCCTCCCTTTCTCTCTAGTAAGAAAGAGAGCAAGAAAGATGTAAAAGGTTAATTGTATCTAAGAATACTTATGACAGTTTGCATTCTCCATCATTCACACACGGCCCTCTGCCTCTATCTCAACGGCCTGTGACCTTTTGTTATGCTGCCTAATGAAACCTGGGCCATAAATCACACTCTCTCCTACCTCTTATTTACTGCTCTATGGGAGTCTTGTCTTCCTCTTCTCTCTCTCGCTTTCTTCCCATTTTCCCCTCTTTCTATTTAATTCTGTATGTCTCTCTCTACCTCCCTCTGCTCATCCTCTCTCTCTCTCCTTTCCTCTCTCCTCTCTTTCTCTCTCTCCTCCCACTCTTCCCGCTTCTCCCTGGGGTCTAGCTGTGGGTCTGGGTCCAGAGCAGAGTAGCATTAATAACACTGACATCCCAAACAGGGAGATGAGAACCTGACTCTTTCAATACATGTACTTCATATCTCTCTGGCTCTCTCCATGTGTACTTCATCATACCATAGATGTGTACTTCATCATACCATAGATGTGTACTTCATCATACCATAGATGTGTTCTTCATCATACCATAGATGTGTACTTCATCATACCATAGATGTGTACTTCATCATACCATAGATGTGTACTTCATCATACCATAGATGTGTACTTCATCATACCATAGATGTGTTCTTCATCATACCATAGATGTGTTCTTCATCATATTTCAGACAGCCACCAGGTTAAAGGGGGAGGGGGGGGGGGGGGTAGAAGAGAGGTCCTATGTCGTTTTCTTAGGATGGAAGGATGGATGGAGGAATCGGTGGAGGGTGGGATGATGGAGGTCTGATGAACAGATCCATGATTGATCAATCAAATGTATTTATAAAACCCTTTTTACATCAGCAGATTTCACAAAGTGCTATTCAGATTGAAGAGTGGGGGGAGGTAACACTTTTCTCTCCATTTTCCCTGGAGACAAAAGAGAAGAGGTCTGGGAGAGTGATAGAAGAGGGACTAGAGAGTGATGGAAGAGGTCTGGGAGAGTGATGGAAGAGGTCTGGGAGAGTGATGGAAGAGGTCTGGGAGAGTGATGGAAGAGGTCTGGGAGAGTGATAGAAGAGGTCTGGGAGAGTGATAGAAGAGGTCTGGGAGAGTGATAGAAGAGGTCTGGGAGAGTGATAGAAGAGGTCTGGGAGAGTGATAGAAGAGGTCTGGGAGAGTGATAGAAGAGGTCTGGGAGAGTGATAGAAGAGGTCTGGGAGAGTGATAGAAGAGGTCTGGGAGAGTGATAGAAGAGGTCTGGGAGAGTGATGGAAGAGGTCTGGGAGAGTGATGGAAGAGGTCTGGGAGAGTGATAGAAGAGGTCTGGGAGAGTGATAGAAGAGTAAAAATTAAGTAAAAATTAATAATAATATGACCCTGCGCCATTTTGAACTGACCAATGCCCTTCTCGCTAGAGTCTCTCCCTCTCTCCCTCTCCAACTACTATCTTTAACACCCCATCAGGGTTAACAAACCTAGGGATTTACACCCAGAGATCTTGACTAATTGCTACTTCCCTTCTTATTGTGTGAAGCAAGAGAAGAGACCAGTGTACAATTAGTTCCATGTGGCCTTTCATCCAGCCCATTGTTTGAACAGGGTTTTGTTCTTTAACCTTTAACTGATGATGTATGGCTTAGATTGGCTGCCACAGCACACAGCATCCATAACACTGGGAAGGGGACCTGAGTGAACCAGGCGTCTTATCTTACTGATCTGGCTGGAGGAGAGATCTGACTCATTTGTCAGTTTGCAGCGATAATCAAGGGTGGAATTGGAGTGAATGAGTTCCCAAAGTGATATATACAGTTGAAGTCGGAAGTTTACATACACTTAGGTTGGAGTCATTCAAACTCGTTTTTCAACCACTCCACAAATTTCTTGTTAACAAACTATAGTTTAGCAAGTCGGTTAGGACATCTACATTGTGCATGATACAAGTAATTTTTCCAACAATTGTTTACAGACAGATTATTTCACTTATAATTCACTGTATCACAATTCCAGTGGGTCAGAAGTTTACATACACCAAGTTGACTGTGCCTTTAAACAGCTTGGAAAATTCCAAAAAATTATGTCATGGCTTTAGAAGCTTCTTATAGGCTAATTGACATCATTTGAGTCATTTGGAGGTGTACCTGTGGATGTATTTCAAGGCCTACCTTCACACTCAGTGCCTCTTTGCTTGACATCATGGGAAAATCAAAAGAAATCAGCCAAGACCTCAGAAAACAATTGTAGACCTCCACAAGTCTGGTTCATCCTTGGGAGCAATTTCCAAATGCCTGAAGGTACCACGTTCATCTGTACAAACAATAGTACGCAAGTATAAACACCATGGGACCACGCAGCCGTCATACCGCTCAGGAAGAAGACGCGTTCTGTCTCCTAGAGATGAACGTACTTTGGTGCGAAAAGTACAAATCAATCCCAGAACAACAGCAAAGGACCTTGTGAAGATGCTGGAGGAAACGGGTACAAAAGTATCTATATCCACAGTAAAACAAGTCCTATATCGACATAACCTGAAAGGCCGCTCAGCAAGGAAGAAGCCACTGCTCCAAAACCGCCATCAAAAAGCCAGACTACGGTTTGCAACTGCATATGGGGACAAAGATCATACTTTTTGGAGAAATGTCCTCTGGTCTGATGAAACAAAAATAGAACTGTTTGGCCATAATGAACATTGTTATGTTTGGAGGAAAAAAGGGGCTGCTTGCAAGCCGAAGAACACCATCCCAACCGTGAAGCACGGGGGTGGCAGCATCATGCTGTGGGGGTGCTTTGCTGCAGGGGGGACTGGTGCACTTCACAAAATAGATGGCATCATGAGGAAGGAAAATTATGTGGATATATTGAAGCAACATCTCAAGACATCAGTCAGGAAGGTAAAGCTTGGTCGCAAATGGGTCTTCCAAATGGACAATGACCCCAAGCATACTGCCAAAGTTGTGGCAAAATGGCTTAAGGACAACAAAGTCAAGGTATTGGAGTGGCCATCACAAAGCCTTGACCTTAATCATATAGAAAATGTGTGGGCAGAACTGAAAAAGCGTGTGCGAGCAAGGAGGCCTACAAACCTGACTCAGTTACACTAGCTCTGCCAGGAGGAATGGGCCAAAATCCACCCAACTTATTGTGGGAAGCTTGTGGAAGGCTACCCGAAACATTTGACCCAAGTTAAACAATTTAAAAGGCAATGCTACCAAATACTAATTCAGTGTATGTAAACTTCTGACCCACTGGGAATGTGATGAAAGAAATAAAAGCTGAAATAAATAATTCTCTCTACTATTATTCTGACATTTCACATTCTTCAAATAAATTGGTGATCCTAACTGACCTAAGACAGGGAATTTTTACTAGGATTACATTTCAGGAATTGTGAAAAACTGAGTTTAAATGTATTTGTCTAACGTGTATGTAAACTTCCGACTTCAACTGTGTGTATATATATGTATATATATATTTATTTTAATTTTATTTTATGTAAAATCCGAGTGACTTTTTCCAATTTTCACAACTGCCATAATGTTCTTATCACTGGGATGATATAGGTTGTATAAAACAACACAACAGGTCCACATGGTTAATAACATGAAAACAGATTCTTTATGCATAATTTGTTTTATTAGTGGCCCTTGTGATGTGTTCTGTCTCGAGTAATGTACTCTAAAAAGACCCCAGCCAGACAGATAGAAACCTACCACGTAATGATGTAATGTGTACAATGTATTCTCCCATTCCCCCTGACCTATTCAGATTACTGTTGTTTTTTTGTCACAACCACAAGATGTGTAGTGCAGAGTCTCTATTGCTGTTGCAGAATGCACACACACACACACACACACACACACACACACACACACACACCGCTAGCCTAGCAGGCAAGTAGCCCCCTCAGCACCACCAGCCCCCCAGTCCCCCCTTAGCACCACCAGCCCCCCAGTCCCCCCAGCACCACCAGCCCCCCCAGCAGCAGTATCTATAATAGAGGCTTTCATTTGGAGGTAATTTCACACCATTCCAGTCTGTTTGCTACATTCCATTTTCCCCCTTCTCCCTCATGGCGAGCCTCAGGGAACGGGCCTGAGAAATGACACTCTCCACGTCTCATTGAGCATCCTCCAGCTCAAACAAAGCTCACATGGCTACACCAGAGCTGACACGCACTCGTACACACACACACACACACACACACACACATCTCATTCAGCTCAAACAAAGCTCACACGGCTCCACCAGAGCAGACACACCTCGGCAGCTTAAATCATTGGTTCTCCTTTGTCTGCTAGGCTAGGGAGGAGGAGGAGGAGGATGGGAGGAAGGAGGGGTAGAGGAGGGGAGGGAACTCAGGGAGGAGGGGGTAGTGGAGGGGAGGGAAGGGAAGAGGGAGATGATCAGGAGGGTTGGTGAATATTTAAGATCTGTTGTTGTCACACAAAGCTGTTTGACTCCTGAGAGTGTCTGTGTAAAACATGTTGGAGTGTCTGTTTGACATGGCAGCTATGTGTAAAACATGTTGGAGTGTCACATAGTATTACCATGGCTACCTCCTTTTCTCTTATCCTCTTATTTC
Source organism: Coregonus lavaretus (assembly GCF_964263955.1). Classification (NCBI taxonomy): domain Eukaryota; kingdom Metazoa; phylum Chordata; class Actinopteri; order Salmoniformes; family Salmonidae; genus Coregonus; species Coregonus lavaretus. The sequence continues at coordinate 50,713 of NW_028159938.1, read as the reverse complement.
TTTCAATCTTTTTCATCTTTCTTTCATTCTTTCTTTCACACAGAGAGATACTAAATAAATGTGCACAGAGAGATACTAAATAAATGTGCTCAGAGAGATACTAAATAAATGTGCTCAGAGAGATACTAAATAAATGTGCTCAGAGAGATACTAAATAAAATGTGCACAGAGAGATACTAAATAAATGTGCACAGAGAGATGCGAAATAAATGTGCTCAGAGAGATACTAAATAAATGTGCTCAGAGAGATACTAAATAAATGTGCACAGAGAGATACTAAATTAATGTGCTCAGAGAGATACTAAATAAATAAAATAAAACCTTGCCTCTCGTGAACTAACATTTGACCTTTTTTTCCTACTTGCACTGACTTTGCTGATGGCTACTTTATTGAGGGAAAATGTCCTGACTATGACTGGGATAATAAATGTGATTGTCCCACCTACACTCTTTAGAATAAAAGGGTTCCAAAAGGGTTCTTGGGTTGTGTCACGCCCTGGCTCTGGGGACTCTTATATGGTGAGCCAGGGTGTGTAGGGTCTATGTTTTGTGTTCTATGTTCAGTTTCTAGTTCATGTGTTTTCTAGGTTGGCCGGGGTGGTTCTCAATCAGAGGCAACGAGAATCAGCTGTTGCTTGTTGTCTCTGATTGGGAACCATACTTAGGCAGCCTGTTGTGCACTTGTGTTTTGTGGGATCTTGTTCCGTGTTGGTTTGTATTGTAATACCGAGGACTTCACGTATCGTTTTGTTGTTTTTTGTTATTTGTATCGTGTTTAGAGTACACTATTAAAGTAAGATGTACGCATATCACGCTGCGCCTTGGTCCACTCATTTCGACGATCGTGACAGAAGATCCCACCAATACAGGACCAAGCAGCGTGTCCAGGAGCAAACGCCGGAGGTAACGTTAGTGGATGTCCTCCTCGGTTGGGGGCAGATCACGGAGGAGGAGGCCGTCCGTTACCGGAGGGCGATGAAGGGGGAGACCCAGGCAGGAGAGGAGAAGCGGCGCCAACCGGGCCGTCGTCGGACAGGCGAGAGGCACCCCCAATAAAAAAATTTGGGGGGCACACGGCATGGACGACGGGGCTGCTGGAGGCAGATAAAGGGCGAGTTTGTGGACGAGGAGAGAAGGCCACCAGGTTACGGGGGCCATTGGTCAGTAGAGGGAAGGAGAGTGTAGAGGCACGGCGAGAGGTACTGAGGTGTGTTACCAGTCCGGTCCGGCCCGTTCCTGATCCCCACACAAGGCCAGTGGTGTGTGTTCCCAGTACGGTCCGGCCTGTTCCTGTCCCTCGCACCAAGCCTGTGATGCGCGTCGCCAGCCCGGCCCGGCCTGTTCCTGCCCCTCGCACCAAGCCAATGGTGCGCTTTGTCAGCCCGGTCCGGCCCATTCCTGCTCCCCGCACCAAGCCAATGGTGCGCGTCGTCAGCCCGGTCCGGTCTGTTCCTGCTCCCCGCACCAAGCCAGTGGTGCGCTTCGTCAGCCCGGTCTGGCCCGTCCCTGCTCCCCGCACCAAGCCAATGGTGCACGTCGTCAGCCCGGTTCGGCCCGTTCCTGCTCTCCGCACCAAGCCTGTGGTGCGCGTCGTCAGTCCGGCACAGCCCGTGCCTGTTTCACCGGTGCCTGGTCAGGGACCGGTCAGCTGCTCCACACCGGAGCCTAAGCAATCCGCTCCACCGATGTCCAGTCCAGCTCCAGCCAGCGGGACCAGACCAGGGGCGCTACGGGGGGGTTGTTAGAGGGTGGTGGTCACGCCCGGAGCCGGATCCGCCTTCGAGGCGGAATGCCCACCCGGCCCCTCCCCTGTTGGGTTTATGTTGGCGCGGTCGCAGTCCGCGCCTTTGGGGGGGGGGGGGGTACTGTCACACCCTGGCTCTGGGGACTCTTATATGTTGAGCCAGGGTGTGTAGGGTCTATGTTTTGTGTTCTATGTTCAGTTTCTAGTTCATGTGTTTTCTAGGTTGGCCGGGGTGGTTCTCAATCAGAGGCAACGAGAATCAGCTGTTGCTTGTTGTCTCTGATTGGGAACCATACTTAGGCAGCCTGTTGTGCACTTGTGTTTTGTGGGATCTTGTTCCGTGTTGGTTTGTATTGTAATACCGAGGACTTCATGTATCTTTTTGTTATTTGTATCGTGTTTAGAGTACACTATTAAAGTAAGATGTACGCATATCACGCTGCGCCTTGGTCCACTCATTTCGACGATCGTGACAGGTTGTCAATAATATAATAATAATATGCCATTTAGCAGACGCATTTATCCAAAGCGACTTACAGTCATGCGTGCATACATTATTTATTTTTTTGTGTATGGGTGGTCCCGGGGATCGAACCCACTACATAGGAGAACACTTTTTGATTCCAGGTAGAACCCTTTTTGATTCCAGGTAGAACTCTTTTTGGTTCCAGGTAAAACTCTTTTGGGATCCATGTAGAACCCTCTGTGAAAATAGTTTTACATGGAACCCAAAAGGGTTCTACCTGGAAACAAAAATGGTTCTTCAAAGTTTTCTTCTATGGGAACAGCTGAAGAACCATTTTAGGTTCTAGATAGCTACAGTCTTAGAAAAAAGGTGCTATCTTAATGGGGAATTTCACCCTGGCTCTGTCACAGCATATAGTCATTACTATGTTAACAACATTTCATTTTTATCATAAACATCCCAATTATCCAAACCACAAGCTTCACTGGTTGAAACGGGAAGTTTCCACTTCCTGTGTATTCGTCTGCTCATAGTGAACGACAAAGTCCTGCATTCATAGCAAATGCAGATACCGCCTGCTAGGTAGATGGGTCGTGCCCACAACTTGGACGATGGCATTGTGTACTTCGAATGAACTCAGGTTATCTGGAGTCATTCCACAGTGCCCTGCTGAAAAATACCACAAAGGGGTGGCATTTTGGGTACACAAGCATGAGGGAGCAGACACACCTTGAGGTTATGGAGCACAAAAAGATTGTGGGACAGAAACCAGCAAGGGACACAAAGGTCTAAAATCAAGACTACAACAGTAATGACACAACCACCTCATTCTCCTCTCTGCACATTCTCAAAACACAATACAAAGACCTGCAAAGGGCTACTACTGACAAGAATGATCTTGGTTTACAGACAGTACTTTGAGATGAGGAAGGGGGGTTTTGTTGTGCTTAGCCTTAGACAGTAAATGTATTGTTGAGTTTTAGAGTGATTGAGGTGCCTCAATCTCCCATTCAGAGCCCCCTGTAGCCTCCTGTAGCTCAGTTGGTAGAGCATGGCGTGTGCAACGCCAGGGTTGTGGGTTCGATTCCCACGGGGGGCCAGTATGAAAAATGTATGCACTCACTAACTGTAAGTGGCTCTGGATAAGAGCGTCTGCTAAATGACTAAAATGGAAATGTTATTCATATTGTGTAAGAACTGCCCTACTAAGACTTTTCACACCTTCTTAGGCCCCCACCATTCCCAATGTCCCCTCATTGTCCTTAAACTATACGCTAGCCGGTCCCATTCGGTTGACATCTTTACCAACAAAGGCGTGTTGCCCTACGTCCCTTCCACAAAAAGTGTAAAATGCTAACACCACAACCAATGTATTTCCAGGAGACGTGCAGTACCAGCAAATCTTCTGCAAGGGGACCATACAGTTGGTGGTTAAGAAGCCCTAGACCACTTTCAGCAAAGCCTTATCCAGCTGGCCGTTCACCACAGACAGTACAAGACCATTCGCCATCAGTACGAAGAGTCTCAGAAGCGGATAAAGAACTATGGCTGCGTTTACACAGGCAGCCCAATTCTAATGCTTTTTTCACTAATTGGTCTTTTGACCATTCAGATCAGTTCTGAAAAATATCTGATGTGATTAAGACCAATTAGTGGGAAAAATAACATAATTGGGCTGCCTGTGTAAACACAGTTAGTGTGGCTCAGCATAAGACCATGTAGAACAGGGGTCTCTAACCCTGTTCTTCTTCTTCTATGGTATAATGGTGTTGGCAACAATTAGATGTGCATTCTTATGTGGATAATAAGGATCCCAAAAAGGATTTGGATAAAAATTAATAAAATATCATACAAACTACCAACATTAACTAAACAAGATCAACCTACTTTTCTGTAAAAACCTAATTCTAATCAGGTCCCAACACAGGCTCAGAAGCCTCCTGTGAGGGCGGACATTTCCTAGCGACAATGGTGCTTCTGCCGTGAAGTCTTTGAGCCCCAAAAACTGAAGGACTGAAGGATTTCAGTCCTTCACGGCGTAGTGTGTTACCAATTGTTTTCTTGGTGACTATGGTCCCAGCTGCCTTGAGATCAATGACAAGATCCTCCCGTGTAGTTCTGGGCTGATTCCTCACCGTTCTCATGATCATTGCAACTCCACGAGGTGAGATCTTGCATGGAGCCCCAGGCCGAGGGAGATTGACAGTTATTTTGTGTTTCTTCCATTTGCGAATAATCGCACCAACTGTTGTCACCTTCTCACCAAGCTGCTTGGCGATGGTCTTGTAGCCCATTCCAGCCTTGTGTAGGTCTACGATCTTGTCCCTGACATCCTTGGAGAGCTCTTTGGTCTTGGCCATGGTGGAGAGTTTGGAATCTGATTGATTGATTGCTTCTGTGGACAGGTGTCTTTTATACAGGTAACAAACTGAGATTAGGAGCACTCCCTTTAAGAGTGTGCTCCTAATCTCAGCTCGTTACCTGTATAAAAGACACCTGGGAGCCAGAAATCTTTCTGATTGAGAGGGGGTCAAATACTTATTACCCTCATTAAAATGCAAATCAATTTATAACATTTTTGACATGCGTTTTTCTGGATTTTTTTTTTCTGGATTCTGTCTCTCACTGTTCAAATAAACCTACCGTTAAAATTATGGACTGATCATTTCTTTGTCAGTGGGCAAACTTACAAAATCAGCAGGGGATCAAATACTTTTTTCCCCTCACTGTATCTCAAGGCCATCAGACTGTTAAAAAAGCCATCACTAGCTGACTTCCACCCGGTTACTCAACCCTGCACATTAGAGGCTGCTGCCCTATATACATAGACATGGAATCACTTGTCACTTTAATAATGTTTACATACTGCTTTACTCATTTCATATGTATATACTGTATTCTATTCTACTGTATTTTTGTCAATGCCACTCCGACATTGCTTGTCCTAATATTTACAGTATATATTTCTTAATTCCATTATTTTACTTTTAGATTTATGTGTATTGTTGTGAATTGTTAGATACTACTGCACTGTTGGAACACTGTGTTGAGGTGGTGTTGAAGGAGTCAGGCGCAGGAGGGTAAATCACAGAATAACAGGCTTTAATCCGCAAAATACAGGTTTCCGCAGAAATGCGTCCAACACAATCCAGGGAATGCCTATACGGTGTGCGAATGCCCTGTCCATAAAGTTCCCAGCTGCGCCTGAATCGACTAGCGCCTTACAGTGGGGAACTACCATGTGCTCAGGAAAGGAGATGTGTATTTTACAGTCCGCAGCAGAGGGCTCTGAACGAGTGTGGGTTTTCGATACCTGGGGTGATGCGAGAGTGACCTGCCTGCCGCCTCCAAAACCCAGAAGAGCGTTGACGAAAACGTGTGGTGAAATGTCCCTTCGCGCCACCAGTGTGGCCCTCCGCTCTCTCGGCTAGCGGTTCTACCCATCTCCATCGGTTCTGGATCCGAGTCGGCCGGGATGGAAACGGGCAGACCTCCTCCAGGACGTCCTCTGGTTGCCAGCAGGTTGTCCAAACGAGTGGCCATGTCCACCAGTTGCGAGAAGGACACCATGGTGTCACGGCAGGCTAACTTCCGTCGGACGTCCTCTCGCAGATGACACCGGAAATGGTTGATCAGGGCCCGCTTGTTCCACCCGGACCCAGCTGCCAGAGTTCGAAACTCCAATGCGAAGTCCTGTGCAGTCCTCGTCCCCTGCCTCAGGTTGACCAGCCGCTCGCCCGCCTCTTGACCCTCGGGCGGGTGATCGAAGACCGCCCGGAAGAGGCGAGCGAACTCCCCGTAATTCTCCAACGTGGCTCCTCCTTCGTTCCACACAGCGTTGGCCCACTCCAGGGCTTTCCCCGAGAGGCAGGAGACGAGGGCGGACACCCTCTCCCGCTCCGATGGGACCGGCCGGATGCTGGAGAAGTAGAGCTCCAGTTGGAGAAGGAATCCTTGGCACAGCGCCGCTGTCCCGTCGAACTCCCGTGGTCGGGATATCTGGATTCCTCCGGGTGCTGGGGTGTAGGTGGTGGGATCCGGTTGGCCAGCTGGTCTCGACGGATCAGGCTCTCTCCTCTCCAGGCGTTGGATGACCTGAAGAACCCGATCCATCGATTCACCCAAGCTGGCTAGCATAGTTGAATGCTCCTGGACCCGTTCCACGACTCCAGGCATTCCTGTCTCTCCCGCTGACTCCATAGCGGGTGGGTGATTCTGTGATGAGGTGGTGTTGAAGGAGTCAGGCGCAGGAGGGTAAATCACAGAATAACAGGCTTTAATCCGCAAAATACAGGTTTACGCAGAAATGCGTCAAACACACTCCAGGGCACAAAACAGGCGCACTGGAAAATACAAGGCACACGGGAAATACTCCCGTCGATACAAAATACACGAGCTCCACCGAGCTTCACTAACCTCCACAATAAACAATCACCCACACAGACAAGGAAGCAGAGGGAACACTTACACATTGACTAATGCGGGAATAAGGACCAGGTGTGTGTGATTGAAGACAAGACAAATTAAGTGATGATAAATGGATCGGCAGTAGCTAGTAAGCTGGTGACGCCGAATGCCGAAACCTGCCCGAACAAGGAGGGGAGGCAGCCTCGGCGGAAGTCGTGACAAACACAAACATTTCGCTACACTCGCAATAACATCTGCTAAATATGTGTATGTGACCAATAACATTTTATTTTATTTTATTTGAAGAACTGGTCCCAAACCTAACCGCAGTCCTGCAATGTTATTTTAGCTCACTTGCCAGCCATGGTCCCAGCAATTTTACGCCGTATAGGCAAAATCAAATGCGCAAAAATTACTTAAGAAATACATTTCCATATTCTCACATGGCCCATTATATTAGGCTATCTGTATCATGGCCCATTATATTAGGCTATCTGTATCATGGCCCATTATATTAGGCGATCTGTATCATGGCCCATTATATTAGGCTATCTGTATCATGGCCCATTATATTAGGCTATCTGTATCATGGCCCATTATATTAGGCGATCTGTATCATGGCCCATTATATTAGGCTATCTGTATCATGGCCCATTATATTAGGCTATCTGTATCATGGCCCATTATATTAGGCGATCTGTATCATGGCCCATTATATTAGGCTATCTGTATCATGGCCCATTATATTAGGCTATCTGTATCATGGCCCATTATATTAGGCTATCTGTATCGCTGGGCTATAACAGCACAATATTATGCTATATGGAGTTTGTAGTTAATTCTGAGTGTGTGAATAATGCAAGAAATATGTGCTTTTATTACAATAGGTAGGTAGAAAGATAACTGTTTCCAAATAATCTGTGGGACAACACAAATCTTTTCATCCCAAAGTCGGCTGTCTGAATGCCCGCTCCCACCCGCAGCATGAAAAATGTCAATTCCGCCACACTGATCTCTGTCAGGACCTGCAGGTCCCGCGGGAATGCATCCCTCTACAGGGGAGTATACACTATTTAATGCTAACTCAAGAGAACTGGGTATTCAACAAGAATGTTATATGGTAAAAGTAACATACAACAAAAACATTAGGGTAGACTAGTTGAACATGCACAGGCACATCGATTACAATATATAGCCTAATAGAAAGAAATACGGCAATACCCTTCAACCTTTGCAGTGACCAGACTGTACAAATGAGCCTAGGTAGGTAGGCAGGCAGTATCTACCTACAGCCATGTCTATCAGGCATGCTTAGACAAATATTTGTTTTAATAAACAGTTTTACAACATTCAATTCTTGTATTATTGTTTCTCCCCACTGTTTGCTAGTAAACTTAGCCAGCTAGCTTGCTGGATATACAATACTTGTTATTTACATCTGTTTGGAATCCTATCTTGTGTCATCCCTATAATTTCGTGAGATTGAAATGCGTCCATGGTCATAATCATAACCAATGTCAACCCTCGTCATTTATGTTACAAAGCTAGCTAGTAAAAAAAAAAATGTATTTGCTGATTACACAACAATTTACAAAATGCAAGGAATGGCGCAGAACAAGTTAGCAGGTGCCAGGCTAACTAGCTAGCCAACTCCAGTCATTTTGCTGTTAGCTGGTAAACCTTTAGCTTTAGTTGGCTGCTTGTAATGCTGTAGCTTGGTCTTTAGTAGCCATATCTACCAACTATCTACAATTGATTGTAAAACCTCTTCTACCGGTAATTGTTTAGCTAACTTAGCTAGCTAGCTACCTAAGTTAGCAAAACATTTCCCCCCCACTGTAACACAGTAGTATGTTAGCCAGCAATACATAATATGGGTTTCAGTAGATAAACTATAAAGCTAGGAAAAATATCTTACTTAGCTAGGCACATAAATATCTTACTTAGCTAGCTTCTAATGTTAGCTAAATCCAACTCTTTGTTTAGAATCCTCATTCGCTGTATTCCGGTTGAAACATGTATGGTTGAATGTCACCATGTAGCTGATAGAACATCAAAAAATGCTCCATGGTCGAATTCGTGTTGATGAGAGGGATCACTTGAAGCCATTGCGTCTGGTCAATTCTTTCAATTTTGCCCGAAGGATTGTGTTGTTAGTGTCCGCCTCCTTTTCAAAAAAGCCCGCCTTGGGGGAGGGACAGGGGCCAGAACACAAAGCACCGCCCAACACAAGTTGTAGTGTTGTATATTTAGCAATGAATCCGCCGATATGAACATCTCTTAAAGACATTCAATGGCTCTATCGAACAAGGACAACCATATCTACACGTACAAAAATGTGTAGTGTGATCAGTATCACATAGAGCCTTCGCGAAATGCCGCAAAGCAGGACTACAAAGCAGGACCCCCCTGCCTTCCTCCTGGGCAATTATATATATGCGTGAAACACATCTCACTGTCCTAGAAATGCCTCGGATATGATGAAAACAAGGGGTGACATTCACAATTAGTGAATGCACTAATTGTGAGTCTCTCTGAATAAGAGCGTCTGCTAAGTGACTAAAATGTAAATGTTAAATGTTAAATCCCGCACGCTGCTGAGCTCTGTGGTCAGACAACTCTTATTCATCACTCCTAATTACTGGAACACTAATTGGGAGATGATTGGGGTATTTGTGTGGGTGTGTGTGTATTGGGAACTGACTGGGTACTAATCAGCAACAGGAGAAAGGTGGGTGAAGTCATGGAAAAAGTTAATTGGACCACTGATTGGCCAAGACTAATTCAAGACAAGATGAGCACACAGCAGAGGGAAAGAAGGAGAGGAGAGAGGGAGCGAAGAGGAGAGACCTGATGACGGGGGAGCGGAGAGGAGAGACCTGATGACAGGGGGAGCGGAGAGGAGAGACCTGATGACAGGGGGAGCGGAGAGGAGAGACCTGATGACAGGGGAGCGGAGAGGAGAGACCTGATGACGGGGGAGCGGAGAGGAGAGACCTGATGACGGGGGAGCGGAGAGGAGAGACCTGATGACGGGGGAGCGGAGAGGAGAGACCTGATGACGGGGGAGCGGAGAGGAGAGACCTGATGACGGGGGAGCGGAGAGGAGAGACCTGATGACGGGGGAGCGGAGAGGAGAGACCTGATGACGGGGGAGCGGAGAGGAGAGACCTGATGACGGGGGAGCGGAGAGGAGAGACCTGATGACGGGGGAGCGGAAAGGAGAGACCTGATGACGGGGGAGCGGAGAGGAGACAAGTCCAATTAAAAATAGTCAGACTCTTTCTTCTTTCTCTCCTTTAATTATGTGGTTTTGTGGAGTTTTGAACTTGGCTTCTTTTGTAAACTAATTGTCTGTTTTTCTCATTCTGCTTAAAAATAAATCTGAGAAATCCTTTTGATTGGTGGGGATGGATGAAGAAAGAAAAACAGATGGCTGTTAAACTCCTCCCCCCTCCCCCCACTCCTCCTGAACATTGTACTCATCAGGAATAGATCCAGGCGGTGAGAAGTCGTGTGTTAACCTTTGACCCTCGGCTGTGATTGAGTATCATGTTGTGTTCCTTCTCTGTTCCAGACGCCAGGACTCACATATTAATGATGGAACGATTCTGCTCTGCATACCAGACCCCTACTCCATCCTCTTCCATACAACGGAATGCTTCCTCCTGGAATTGACTAAAACAACACGCAGACGTGCTGGTCAGATGTGACAGAAAGATGAACGTGTGTGTGTGTGTGTGTGTGTTTGTGTGTGTGTGTGTGTGTGTGTGTGTTTGTGTTTGTGTGTGTGTGTGTGTGTGTGTGCGTGTGTGTGTGTTTGTGTGTGTTTGTTTGTGTGTGTGTGTGTGTGTGTTTGTGTGTGTGTGTGTGTGTTTGTTTGTGTTTGTTTGTGTGTGTGTGTGTGTGTGTGTGTTTGTGTGTGTGTGTGTTTGTGTTTGTGTGTGTGTGTGTGTGTGTTTGTGTGCGTGTGTGTGTGTTTGTGTGTGTGTGTGTTTGTTTGTGTGTGTGTGTGTGTGTGTGTGTGTTTGTGTGTGTTTGTTTGTGTGTGTGTGTGTGTGTGTGTGTGTTTGTGTGTGCGTGTGTGTGTGAGAGTCAGTATAATGCTTTTTTTCTTGGGGAGCAAAAAGCAGCTGAAAGAAACAAAATGATTCAACTGTGTTTTTCTCAATCAGCTCTAATCAATGTTTGTAATTAGTCTGGGTTGATATCGAATCTGAAACTTGACAAATTAATCAGAGCTTCTTAACAAAGTGGATAATGGCAGCTAAGGACAATCCTTCCTATGGATCTCAAAGGCAAATATACACTACATATTCAAAAGTATGTGGACACCCCTTCAAATTAGTGGATTCGGCTATTTCAGCCACACCCGTTGCTGACAGGTGTATAAAATCGAGCACACAGCCATGCAATCTCCACAGACAAACATTGGCAGTAGAATAGCCTTACTGAAGAGCTCAGTCACTTTCAATGTGGCACCGACATATGAAGTCACCATTCCAACAAGTCAGTTTGCTAGAACTGCCCCAGTCAACTGTAAGTGCTGTTATTGGGAAGTGGAAACATCTAGGAGCAACCAACAATGGCTCAGCTGTGAAGTGGTAGGCCACACAAGCTCACAGAACGGGACCGCCGAATACTGAAGGGCGTAGCGCATAAAAATCGTCTGTCCTCGGTTGCAACACTCACTACCGAGTTCCAAACTGCCTCTGGAAGCAACGTCAGCACAGTAACTGTTAGTCGGGAGCTTCATGAAATGGTTTTCCATGGCCGAGCAGCCGCACGTGAGCCTAAGATCACAATGCGCAAAACCAAGGGTCGGCTGGAGTGGTGTAAAGCTCGCCACCATTGGACTCTGGAGCAGTGGAAACGTGTTCTCTGGAGTGATGAATCACGCTTCACCATCTGGCAGTCTGACGGACTAATCTGGGTTTTGGCATGAATTGTAACACCGACTGCGAGCCAGGCCTAATCGCCCAACATCAGTGCCTGACCTCACTAATGCTCATGTGATTGAATGGAAGCAAGTCCCGCAGCAACGTTTCAACATCTAGTGGAAAGCCTTCCCAAAAGAGTGGAGGCTGTTATAGCAACAAAGGGGGCACCAACTCCATATTAATGCCCATGATTTTCAAATGAGATGTTTGACGAGCAGGTGTCCACATACTGTTGGTCATGTAGTGTATATGCTTTGCCGGCATCATCCTCATCATCATCCTCCTCCTCATCACCATCATCATTATCAACATCATCATTCTCCTCCTCCTCATCATATCATCATTATCAACATCATCATTCTCCTCCTCCTCATCACCATCATCATTATCAACATCATCATTCTCCTTCTCCTCATCACATCATCATTATCAACATCATCATTCTCCTCCTCCTCATCACCATCATCATTATCAACATCATCATTCTCCTCCTCCTCATCACCATCATCATTATCAACATCATCATTCTCCTCCTCCTCATCACCATCATCATTATCAACATCATCATTCTCCTCCTCATCATCACCATCATCAAAATCATCATTCTCCTTCTCCTCATCACCATTATCACCATCATCATTATCAACATCATCATTCTCCTCCTCATCACATCATCATTATCAACATCATCATTCTCCTCCTCCTCATCATATCATCATTATCAACATCATCATTCTCCTTCTCCTCATCACATCATCATTATCAACATCATCATTCTCCTCCTCCTCCTCATCACCATCATTACCAACATCATCATTCTCCTCCTCCTCATCACATCATCATTATCAACATCATCATTCTCCTCCTCATCACCATCATTATCAACATCATCATTCTCCTCCTCCTCATCACCATCATTATCAACATCATCATTCTCCTCCTCCTCATCACATCATCATTATCAACATCATCATTCTCCTCCTCATCATCCCCACCACCATCACCACCTCCACCTCCACCAACTCCACCACCACCACCACCTTACATTTTACATTGTAGTCATTTAGCAGACGCTCTTATCCAGAGTGACTTACAGTTAGTGAGTGCATATATTTTTCATACCTTCACCTCTACCGCCACCACCACCACTAATTCCACCTCCACCACCTCCACCATCACCACCGCATGTAGCGAGACACCAGCAGAATGCCTGATCCGGAGACATACAGGTGGCAAAGCCAGACAGCAACGCCTCCTAGCTACTACTCCAATGCAGCCCCCACTGATGTGATGTGTGTATCAGTGTGTATCCAGGCAACATTACTCCATGTTATAACAACAGCACAATAGGCAGTGAGAAGATCCAGGAAGAGATTTCTATAGGAAACTTTATTGAACATGATAAAGAGACGATAATACAATATTAAGGTAAGATTTCCTTATCCCTATCGTGCTGAAATCAGCTCCTCTATCCTCTCTGGCCCGTATGACGATGATAAATAGCCATCCTCCAGGCTAATGCTGCGACTGTGTGTGTGTGCGTGTGTGTGTGTACTTGTTTTCCTACATTTTCAGGACCCCAATGTCCTAACATTTCAGTGTGTGTGTGTGTGTGTGTGTGAAAGAGAGAGAGAGAGATTGAGGGAGAACGTTAGTAGCCTATGTGGACTTTATGCTCACGTGTGTGTGTGTGTGTGTGTGTGTGTGTGTGTGTGTGTGTGTGTGTGTGTGTGTGTGTGTGTGTGTGTGTGTGTGTGTGTGTGTGTGTGTGTGTGTGTGTGTGTGCCTGCCTGCCTCCGTCCATGTGTGTGTGACTACTGCTCAGAGGTGTCTGGTTTAGCGCGTCCCCACTCTGTTTTAGTTGATCGATGGCAGCAGGTAACAGGCTGGGTCCCTGCACAGTGTGCCGTGGCCCTGATGTCACCCCACCAGCTGGCCCAGAGAAGACCCCACTCAGATGGAGGGACAGGGGTACGGTCCCTACACACCACTCAGATGGAGGGAGAGGGGTAGGGCCCCTACATGCCACTCAGATGGAGGGAGAGGGGTAGGGCCCCTACATGCCACTCAGATGGAGGGCCAGGGGTAGGGTCCCTACACACCACTCAGATGGAGGGACAGGGGTAGGGCCCCTACACGCCACTCAGATGGAGGGAGAGGGGTAGGGCCCCTACATGCCACTCAGATGGAGGGAGAGGGGTAGGGCCCCTACATGCCACTCAGATGGAGGGACAGGGGTAGGGCCCCTACACGCCACTCAGATGGAGGGACAGGGGTAGGGCCCCTACACGCCACTCAGATGGAGGGACAGGGGTAGGGCCCCTACATGCCACTCAGATGGAGGGACAGGGGTAGGGCCCCTACACGCCACTCAGATGGAGGGACAGGGGTAGGGCCCCTACACGCCACTCAGATGGAGGGAGAGGGGTAGGGCCCCTACATGCCACTCAGATGGAGGGACAGGGGTAGGGCCCCTACACGCCACTCAGATGGAGGGACAGGGGTAGGGCCCCTACATGCCACTCAGATGGAGGGAGAGGGGTAGGGCCCCTACACACCACTCAGATGGAGGGACAGGGGTAGGGCCCCTACATGCCACTCAGATGGAGGGACAGGGGTAGGGCCCCTACATGCCACTCAGATGGAGGGACAGGGGTAGGGCCCCTACATGCCACTCAGATGGAGGGAGAGGGGTAGGGCTCCTACATGCCACTCAGGGATCACTAGTCTGGGAGGGAAGTAGAAGATTTATGGATGGCAATACCATTAGTTTTGTTTTGCCGCTTGCTCGTTGCTCAGCATTTGTCTCTCTCCCCCTCTGTCTCTCTTTCTCTCTCTTCCTCCTTTTCTATCTCTCTCTCTCTTTCTATCTCTCTCTCTCTGTCTCTCTCTTTCTATCTCTCTCTCTCTCTCTTTCTATCTCTCTCTCTCTCTCTCTCTCTCTCTCTCTCTCTTTCTATCTCTCTCTCTCTATCTCTCTCCCTCTCTCTCTCTACTTTGCTGGTGTCTTGCTGACAGAACTGAAAAAGCTAATTGTGTTTCTCTACCTCGCCGGCAGTGGCGGTCGGTGCCGTTTATGATGAGGGAGGACGATTGGTTTTTTGATGAGCATGGCCTTATTTCTATTACAGCATATTAGATGACTGTCGTTCATATTCCATTAACCCAGCTCAACGTAACATCATTAGGTTTAGGCTACTACATGATACTCTAGTTTTCCCTATACCCATCCTGAGGTTGCTACAACTTAGCCTATAAATGAACGTTTACAACGTAGGTGCACAGGTCAAGATACATTTTAGTTATCAAGGTGACAGACATTGACACATTTAATACCGCCTTGCACACTCTTGCCTGCATCTAGCTGATAGTGGGTGTAATCATTAGTCCAACAGTTGCAAACGAGAGTTTCTATTGGACAAATTCAGGTATGTTTATCTCCGTTCTGTTTGCTTCCGTTTAAGAAACGTTTTTCAACAGAATTGGCGGAATGAATACAAGCAAACACAGTTCACTTTCCATAGCAGCCACATACAAACAGCATGATCCCTTTTGATCGTTGGATAATTCCTTCTCGCATCGGCGCGCTCTCCTCCTCCTCACCTTTTCCCTTCGCTTGTGGACTTCACACATCAGCTGTCTGTGACCAGGCGAAAAAACCTTTACAAGCCGAACCTTCAGATTATAAATGCTAATCGCGACACACAGCCTACATCGTTGTCAACATATTAGCTAACGTCAAGTCAACATAGCTACTAGAACTAACGCGTTAGTAAACCCGCTACAATCATGCAGTATAGTGTACAGTTAGCAAGCAGTTTAGCAGTTACACCGGCGGGCCCCAGTGGCAATAAATTAATAAAACCAAAAGCTTACCTTGACTTGGAAGAGTTCCAATGTTGGATAGCCATAGACAGCTAGCTAACATAGCATCCCTCTCTGTTTGAGCCTGGTGTTTAAGTAGGCTAAACTATCTAGCTGCATTCACTAGCTAAGTAACGTTAAGTTAAAGTGAAAGTACGAAAAAAAATATATAGCTAGCTCTCTCTCTCTCTCGCTTCTCCTTCATTGTTGAAGAAATTAATTTGTTCAAAACTGCTTAACTTTTATCTTTCCCTCTCTTTGAGTCAACTACTCGCCACATTTTATGCACTGCAGTGCTAGCTAGCTGTAGTTTATGCTTTCAGTCCTAGATTAATTATCTGATCCTTTGATTGGGTGGACATGTACATGTCAGTTTATGCTGCAAGAGCTCTGATAGGTTGGAGGACGTCCTCAGGAAGTTGTCATAATTACTGGGGGGTGAGAACCACGAGCCTCCTATGTTTTGTATTGAAATCAATGTACCCAGAGGAGGACGGACACAAGCTGTCCTCTGGCTACACCATGGTGCTACCCTACAGAGTGCTGTTGAGGCTACTGTAGACCTTCATTGCAAAGCAGTGTGTTTTAATCAATTATTTGGTGAATATATTTAGTATAGTTTTATCTAAAAATTATAACTTTATTAATGTTCCAATATTTAAATGTTTCTGAAATTCACTGAGGAGGATGCTTCTCCCCTTCCTCCACTGAGTCGCAAGTCGCCGGCGTGTGTGTGTCTGCTCTCTACCTTGCCGGTGTGTGTGTCTGCTCTCTACCTCGCCGGTGTGTGTCTCTGCTCTCTACCTCGCCGGTGTGTGTGTGCTCTCTACCTCGCCGGTGTGTGTGTCTGCTCTCTACCTCGCCGGTGTGTGTGTCTGCTCTCTACCTCGCCGGTGTGTGTGTCTGCTCTCTACCTCGCTGGTGTGTGTGTCGGCTCTCTACCTTGCCGGTGTGTGTGTCTGCTCTCTACCTCGCCGGTGTGTGTGTCTGCTCTCTACCTCGCCGGTGTGTGTGTCTGCTCTCTACCTCGCCGGTGTGTGTGTCTGCTCTCTACCTCGCCGGTGTGTGTGTCTGCTCTCTACCTCGCCGTTGTGTGTGTCTGCTCTCTACCTTGCCGGTGTGTGTGTCTGCTCTCTCCCTCGCCGGTGTGTGTGTCTGCTCTCTCCCTCGCCGGTGTGTGTGTGTGCTCTTGTGTGTAGTATTTTGATTAAACTTCTTCTAGTGAGAAACTGACCTCGACCAAAACAAATCAGGGAAGAAGCACAGTGTTTGGAAAGTCTTTTTTTATGGGCATAATCCTTCTAAAGCTCTTGTAGAATGGTTAAAGAAGTAAAGATATATAAAGTCAAGCAACAAGATACTCTCCATTCAATGCCCCTTGTACTGTAGATTACAGGGCTGGGGTCAATTCCATTTAAACTCTATACATTTATTTTAGTGAATTTAAATTAAATGTATGAATTGAGAAATGGTAATTGAAAATAAATATAAACTATTGTAATCAAGACTTAAATAACTGATATTGGCACAAGATGGAGGGAGTGTTGGAATATAACTAACAAAATTACAGTTAATGAAAATGTAGACTTAATCCAGTATAAACTAATGTATAGAATGTTTTATACAAGAGACAAAAATGTGTGTGTGTGTGTGTCATGGTTGTCTGTTCTGTGGGAAGAGTTTGGGAGAGGAATCTGGGTTTCATTCATCTCTAAAGGTGTTCAATGTTTCCATCATGGGCACAGCAGGTAGAAAGTAAAATGAACCTCTGTGTTTTTCAGTTAAAGTCAATGAGAGAAAGAATAGTGAAGCAGAACGAGGTTGAGATGGGACATGCTAGGGTTGCTTCTCTAATACAGTGAGAAGAGTCCAGGACCTTGGCTTTGTTCTGGGACTGACACTCACCTGAGTAAGGAGGATTCTCTCAGCCATAGCACATAACTGGGGCCCAGATCTCTGCTTCATTTTTATGGAGATTGAACACAGCATCTCACAAGCATAGTTACGGTGATTTCGAGAATGTCTCTGATAACTTACAAATGTGAGATGTTGACTAATGATAATCTGTGTAAACTATTCTCTCTGCAACATGTTTTCTATCTGCATGAGGTCGGCAGGTAGCCTAGCAGTTAAGAGACCTGGGCCAGTAACCGAAAGGTCGATGTGCCCTTGAGCAAGGCATTTAACCCTTATTGCTCCTGTAAGTCGCTCTGGATAAGAGCGCCTGCTAAATGACTAAAATGTAAATGTGAAGTTTCCTAGTGGTGAATCACTCCACCCCAAAAGGTAGATAAGGCCCAAACAGATCAGCTTCTCCTCTGAATTTGATGGCCTGATTTCCTCCCAGATGAATCCCTGACAGCGGTTCAGTCTATACCTCTCATATCAGACACAGTCGTACCCTCTCATCTCCTCGTCTCCTGCTGCTGGGAGAGAAAGTGATAGAAGGTGATAGATGTTGATAGAATGTGTTAGAAGGTGATAGAAGGAAGGTGGTAGAAAGTGGTAGAAATTGAGGGAAGGTGATAGGAGGTGATAGATGTTGATAGAATGTGTTAGAAGGTGTTAGAAGGAAGGTGAAGGAAGGTGATAGATGTTGATAGAAGGTGTTATAAGGAAGGTGATAGGAGGTGATAGATGTTGATAGAATGTGTTAGAAGGTGATAGACGTGTCAGTCTCTGGCTTTGCTGCTCTCATACTGATTCTCCTCTCTCTCCCCTAGCAGGCCCTGGCATCTCCCCCTTCACTCCTCTCTCTCCCCTCTCCCCCTTCACTCCTCTCTCTCCCCTCTCCCCCTTCACTCCTCTCTCCCCTAGCCTAGTATCTCCCCCTTCACTCCTCTCTCTCCCCTAGCCTAGTATCTCCCCCTTCACTCCTCTCTCTCCCCTCTCCCCCTTCACTCCTCTCTCCCCTAGTCTAGTATCTCCCCCTTCACTCCTCTCTCCCCTAGTCTAGTATCTCCCCCTTCACTCCTCTCTCTCCCCTCTCCCCCTTCACTCCTCTCTCTCCCCTCTCCCCCTTCACTCCTCTCTCCCCTAGCCTAGTATCTCCCCCTTCACTCCTCTCTCTCCCCTCTCCCCCTTCACTCCTCTCTCTCCCCTCTCCCCCTTCACTCCTCTCTCCCCTAGCCTAGTATCTCCCCCTTCACTCCTCTCTCTCCCCTAGCCTAGCAGACACGGACACACGGACACACGCTCACACACATGGCCGCAATCACACAGACACACACCAACCCCAGAAGAGACTCCAGAGGGACTCCAGCCAGCATCAGTGTCCAACCACACCAGATCTGAATGTGAAACACAACATGATTATGGCTGGCTGGCTGAATTCATATTGCACCCCCCACCCCACCCCACCCCCACACACTCACCTGCCCTCATCTTCACCCCCCCCACACACACATTCAACCCCCCCCCCCCCCCCCACACACATATCCCCCCCCCCCCCCCCCACACACACACACACACACTCACCTGCCCTCATCTTCACCCCCCCCCCACACACACACACGGTCCATTGTTTTTAATGCATCCTCTCCTTAACACCCTGACCGCCTCACCTCACTTCTCCTCTAGCATTCTTTATTTTTATTACTGTTTAATATCTGCTCTGCTGCTCTATCCAGCCCATCCAGCTATGACAGAAAGACATTTAATATCAATTGGTTGAAACAACGCCCCGGGTCCTGTGTGTCTTCAGTGGGGGAAGATAAAGATAACTTTTTGATTCATTGGCTGATTCTCATCGCTGTTTTTCCCCCCCCATATAGACACACTAACACACTCCACAGCCCATGCATGTTATTTGAAGGACCTTATTGGTTATATGCTGTTCACAGACACTTAACATTAATACAAATCAAATCAAATCAAATTTTATTGGCCACATGCGCCGAATACAACAGGTGTAGACATTACAGTGAAATGCTTACTTACAGCCCTTAACCAACAATGCATTTCTTTTTTAATAAAAAAAGTAAAATAAAACAACAACAAAAAAGTGTTAAGAAAAAAAGAGCAGAAGTCAAATAAAATAACAGTAGGGAGGCTATATATACAGGGGTGTACCGGTGCAGACTCAATGTGCGGGGCACCGGCTAGTTGAGGTAGTTGAGGTAATATGTACATGTGGGTAGAGTTAAAGTGACTATGCATAAATAATTAACAGAGTAGCAGCAGCGTAAAAAGATGGGGTGGGGGTGGGGGGGCAGTGCAAATAGTCTGGGTAGCCATGATTAGCTGTTCAGGAGTCTTATGGCTTGGGGGTAGAAGCTGTTGAGAAGTCTTTTGGACCTAGACTTGGCACTCCGGTAGCACTTGCCGTGCGGTAGCAGAGAGAACAGTCTATGACTAGGGTGGCTGGAGTCTTTGACAATTTTGAGGGCCTTCCTCTGACACCGCCTGGTATAGAGGTCCTGGATGGCAGGAAGCTTGGCCACAGTGATGTACTGGGCCGTACGCACTACCCTCTGTAGTGCCTTGCGATCGGAGGCCGAGCAGTTGCCATACCAGGCGGTGATGCAACCAGTCAGGATGCTCTCGATGGTGCAGCTGTAGAATTGTTGAGGATCTGAGGACCCATGCCAAATCTTTTCAGTCTCCTGAGGGGTAATAGGCTTTGTCGTGTCCTCTTCACGACTGACTTGGTGTGTTTGGATCATGATAGTTCGTTGGTGATGTGGACACCAAGGAACTTGAAGCTCTCAACCTGTTCCACTACAGCCCTGTCGATGAGAATGGGGGCGTGGTCAGTCCTCTTTTTTTTCCTGTAGTCCACAATCATCTCCTTTGTCTTGGTCACATTGAGGGAGAGGTTGTTATCCTGGCACCACATGGCCAGGTCTCTGACCTCCTCCCTATAGGCTGTCTCATCGTTGTGGGTGATCAGGCCTACCACTGTTGTGTCGTCGGCAAACTTAATGATGGTGTTGGAGTCGTGCCTGGCCATGCAGTCATGGGTGAACAGGGAGTACAGGAGGGGACTGAGCACGCACCCCTGAGAGGCCCCCGTGTTGAGGATCAGTGTTGCAGATGTGTTGTTACCTACCCTTACCACCTGGGGTCGGCCCGTCAGGAAGTCCAGGATCCAGTTGCAGAGGGAGGTGTTTAGTCCCAGGATCCTTAGCTTTGAGGGCTCTATGGTGTTGAATGCTGAGCTGTAGTCAATGAATAGCATTCTCACGTAGCTGTTCCTCTTGTCCAGGTGGGAAAGGGCAGTGTGGAGTGCAAAAGAGATTGCATCATCTGTGGATCTGTTGGGGCGGTATGCAAATTGGAGTGGGTCTAGGGTTTCTGGGATAATGGTGTTGATGTGAGCCAGTGCTACGGGTCGGTAGTCATTTAGGCAGGTTATCTTAGTGTCCTTGGGCACGGGGACTATGGTGGTCTCCTTGAAACATGTTGGTATTACAGACTCAGTCAGGGACATGTTGAAAATGTCAGTGAAGACACTTGCCAGTTGGTCAGCACATGCTCAGAGTACATGTCCTGATAATCCGTCTGGCCCTGCGGCCTTGTGAATGTTGACCTGCTTAAAAGTCTTACTCACATTGGCTACGGAGAGCGTGATCACATAGTCATCCGGAACAGCTGGTGCTCTCATGCATGCTTCAGTGTTGCTTGCCTCGAAGCGAGCATAGAAGTGGTTTAGCTCGTCTGGAAGTCTTGTGTCACTGGGCAGCTCGCGGCTGTGCTTCCCTTTGTAGTCTGTAATAGTTTTCAAGCCCTGATACATCCGACGAGCGTCAGATCCGGTGTAGTATGATTAAATCTTAGTCCTGTATTGACTCTTTGCCTGTTTGATGGTTCGTCGGAGGGCATAACAGGATTTCTTATAAGCGTCTGGGTTAGAGTCCCGCTCCTTGAAAGCGGCAGCTCTACCCTTTAGCTCAGTGCGGATGTTGCCTGTAATCCATGGCTTCTGGTTGGGGTATGTACGTACGGTCACTGTGGGGACGACGTCATCGATGCACTTATTGATGAAGCCAGTGACTGATGTGGTGTACTCCTCAATGCTATCTGAAGAATCCCGGAACATGTTCCAGCCTGTGCTAGCAAAACAGTCCTGTAGCTTAGCATCTGCGTCATCTGACCACTTTTTTATTAACCGAGTCACTGGTGCTTCCTGCTTTAGTTTTTGCTTATAAGCAGGAATCAGGAGGATAGAGTTATGGTCAGATTTGCCAAATGGAGGGCGAGGGAGAGCTTTGTATGCGTCTCTGTGTGTGGAGTAAAGGTGATCTAGAGTTTTTTTTCCTCTGGTTGCACATTTAACATGCTGGTAGAAATTAGGTAGAACGGATTTAAGTTTCCCTGCATTAAAGTCCCCGGCCACTAGGAGCGCTGCCTCTGGATGAGCATTTTCCTGTTCACTTATGGCCTTATACAGCTCATTCAGTGCAATCTTAATGCCAACATTGGTTTGTGGTGGTAAATAGACAGCTATGAAAAATATAGATATAGAATATCTTGGTAAATATCTTGGTAAACAGTGTGGTCTACAGCTTATCATAAGATACTCTACCTCAGGCGAGCAAAACCTCGAGACTTCCTTAGTATTTGATTTTGTGCACCAGCTGTTGTTTACAAATATACACAGACCGCCACCCCTTGTCTTACCGGAGTCAGCCGTTCTATCCTCCCGATGTAGCGTATAGTCCGCTAGCTGTATGTTGTCCATGTCGTCGTTCAACCACGACTCAGTGAAACATAAGATATTACAGTTTTTAATGTCCTGTTGGTAGGATAACCGTAATCTTAGGTAATCTAATTTATTTTCAAATGATTGAAGATTGGCTAATAGGATTGATGGAAGAGGCAGTTTACTCGCTCGCTGTCGGATCCTTACAAGGCACCCCGACCTACGTCCACGATATCTCTGTCTCTTTCTCATGCGAATGACTGGGATTTGGGCCTTGTCGGGTGTCTGTAGGATATCCTTCGCGTCCGACTTGTTGAAGAAAGAATCTTCGTCCAATACGAGGTGAGTAATCGCTGTCCTGATATCCAGAAGCTCTTTTTGGTTATAAGAGACGATGGCAGAAACATTATGTACAGAATAAATTACAAGTAACGCGGAAAAACACACATAATAGTACAATTGGTTAGAGGGCTGTAAAACGGCAGCCATCTTCTCCGGCGCCATTGGAAATACACTCCGGTATTTCATGAACGCACTCACTTCCCATAATACTTTTTTTTTTCTTTTATATCCATGGTGGTTTTATTATATTGATTGACTGCAGGACACACACACACACACATCTATGCACATACACACACAGGCACACACACATACACACACAGGCACACACACATACACACACAGGCACACACACATATACACATGCAGGCACATACACACATTACAGCCGTACCCCCACGGCAGTAACACTTTACAATAAGGTTCCATTTGTAAAGGGTTTATAAAGGGTTCCTAATTACGTTATTAACGGTTATTTAATCATTGGTAAATGCATTATAAACCATTAATAAATGGTCAGAACAAATGGGTCAAAATAGTGAAATAGCCAGTCAGTGCTGCCAAATAGTGAGCCACTATTTACCTCTAGCTATTAACAATTTGTAAATGCACCCTTATGTTTCATCATGCACCCTTATGTTTCATCATGCAACCTTATTTTCAATGTTTGCACAGTTCAACAGTAGTTATTTTTTGACTTTAGGTTGTGATGCATTGTTGCTCTGTCCCAGAAACAGAAATGGTTGGTTATCAGACCAATGGTCAACTCCCATGAGGTGTCTTGCCCCACGTTTGAAACCCTGATGATGCATTGGTACATTTATTTATTCCAGGAATGAAAGGCCTCATCTGAAGATCTCAAGCCATATTATTGGTGTTGTTCGCTGGTTCCCGAGGTTTGTGAGATCTGCCCAATCTTTGAAACGCGCTTGAAATAAAGATGACCTGGAACGTGCCCGGGAATTTTGTGTTGGCACTGACATCGTGTGACAGTGCGTTGTGAAGAATCAGGATGGATGTGGCTATGAGAAGTGTGCAAAAGTCGGACAGAAGAGTTAGCTCGAAAGAAACATTTACAAGATAAACATTTTTGACAGAGGATAGAGGGTAAATTATCAATGCAGTTTGTTTCACTTTTGGATACAGAAGTTCTGCTGGATGATTTAGC
Source organism: Coregonus lavaretus (assembly GCF_964263955.1). Lineage (NCBI taxonomy): Eukaryota > Metazoa > Chordata > Actinopteri > Salmoniformes > Salmonidae > Coregonus > Coregonus lavaretus. The sequence goes on along the minus strand of NW_028159938.1, from coordinate 27,139 downwards.
ACGCTGCTGTCCTACCAAGCTAGCTAGGAAATGTTAAGTAGCTAGCTAGCTAGCATTAGGTAAAACCTAAAACGTATTTTTGAAGATAGAAATTCAGCTATATGATTTAGCACAAGATAATCTTTGGCATGATATAGTTAGCTAGCTAAGTAGATCACGCTAGCTAGCTAGTTATCTAACCTTTGAACACAGGTACTGTCTCTAGCTAGGTAGATTATAAATTAGCTAGCTAGAAAGAAAAAAAACTGTTTGACAAAAAATGATGTAGAAAAGCTAATCCATGCTTTTGTCACTTCTAGATTAGACTACTGCAATGCTCTACTCTCCGGCTACTCTGATAAAGCACGAAATAAACTTCAGTTAGTGCTAAATACGGCTGCTAGAATCTTGACTAGAAACAAAAAATTACATCATATTACTCCAGTGCTAGCCTCGCTACACTGGCTTCCTGTTAAGGCTAGGGCTGATTTCAAGGTTTCACTGCTAACCTATAAAGCATTACATGGACTTGCTCCTATCTATCTCTCCGATTTGGTCCTGCTGTACATACCTACACGTATGCTACGGTCACAAGACCCAGGCCTCCTTATTGTCACTAGAATGTATAAGCAAACAGCTGGAGGCTGGGCTTTCTCATGTAGAGCTCAATTTTTATGGAATGGTCTGCCTATCCATGTGAGACGCAGACTTGGTCTCGCCCTTTCAGTCTTTACTGAAGACTTATCTCTTCAGTAGGTCCTATGATTGAGTGTAGTCTGGCCCAGGGGTGCGAAAGTGAACGGCAAGGCACTGGAATGACGAACCGCCCTTGCTGTTTCTGCCTGGCCGGCTCCCCTCTCTCCACTGGGATTCTCTGCCTCTGACCCTATTACGGGTTGAGTCACTTGCTTAGTAGTGCTCTTCCATGCCATCTATAGGAGGGGTACATCACGTTGTCCCAGGCTTTTTTTGCGCTATACTCTACTTGAGTGGGTTGAGTCACTGACGTGATCTTCCTGTACGGTCTTGCGCCCCCATCGGGCTCGTGTGGTGGAGGAGATCTTAGTGGGCTATACTCAGTCTTGTCTCAGGGTAGTAAATTGGTAGTCTGTTGATATCCCTCTAGTGGCGTGGGGGCTGTGCGTCTCAGCCTCCAGTATCTATGCTGCAATAGTCTATGTGCAGGGGGGCTAGGGTGTAATTCTCCTGTCTTATCTGGTGTCCTGTGTGAATTTAAGTATGCTCCCTCTAATTCTCTCTCTCTCCCTCTCAGGTTCTCCCGGAGGCGCTGAGCCCTAGGACCATGTCTCAGCACTACCTGGCCTGATGACTCCTGGCTCTCCCCAGTTCATCTGGTCGTGCTGCTGCTCCAGTTGCAACTGTTCTGCCTGCGGGTATGGCACCCTGACCTGTTCACCGGAAGTGCTACCTTGTCCCGGAACTGCTGTTTTCAACTCTCTCTCCCTCTCTCTCTCTCTCTCTCTCTCTCTCTCTCTCTCTCTCTCTACCGCACCTGACCTCTGAATGCTCGGCTATGAAAAGCCAACTGACATTTACTCCTGAGGTGCTGACCTGCTGCACCCTCTACAACCACTGTGATTATTATTTGACCCTAATGGTCATCTATGAAGGTTTGAACATCTTGAAGAACTATCTGGCCTTAATGGCCATGTACTCTTATAATCTCCACCCAGCGCAGCCAGAAGAGGACTGGCCACCCCTCAGAGCCTGGTTCCGCTCTAGGTTTCTTTCTAGGTTTCTGCCTTTCTAGGGAGTTTTTCCTAGCCACTGTGCTTCTACGTCTGCATTGCTTGCTGTTTGGGGTTTTAGGCTGGTTTTCTGTATAAGCACTTTGTGACATCTGCTGATGCAAAAAGGGCTTTATAAATAAATACATTTGATTGATTGATAGCATCCTTTGTCAGCACATGGTTCCAATTTTAAGACTAACTTACTAGCTAGCTAACTAGCTAGTGTATTAGCAAAAATCGGGATAACCAGCTAACCCCTTTAATCTGTGGTAGCTAGCTATTAGAGTTAGTAAGTAATGTTAAATGCTAGCTAGCTATTATCATTATTAACCATTAACTTAACCATTCAGAATTCATGCCTAAACTAACCGTTGCTGTTGTAACTGTAACCCTATCCCAAACTTCACCGTAAAAAATTGACATTTGGAGAAACTTGGACAAACATCGGAATCTGAAGTCAAATTGGTAAAACCATGAGATCTTGTTGAGTGTACCACCTCCTGTCTCAGGACTCTCCACCCCTGTGTTCCCCCTCTCCCCCCTTCCACCCCTGTTTGCCCCTGTCTCCCCACTTCCACCCCGTACTCCCATGTCTCCCCCTTTCCACCCCTATGCTCCCCCTCTCCCCTCTTCCACCCCCCGTACTCCCATGTCTCCTCCCCTCCACCCTTACTCCGCTGTCTTATTCATTACACCCCCCGTACTCTCCCTCTGACCCCCGTACTCCCCTGTCTCCCCCATTACACTCCACGTACTCCCCCTCTCCCCCATTCCACCCCTGTACTCCTCCTCTGACCCCTGTACACCCCTGTCTCCCCCCTTCCACCCCCTGAACTACCCCTGCTCTGTTTGACAGACCCCACATCAACATGACAGCATTAGGTCAGAGGTCAGAGTTAGGTCTGTTCCCACACACAGATACACAGCTATCACAGCTCCATGTGTGTCTCCGGCATCACAAAGCAATACAGTATTGAGTCCCATGGTAGTCCAGCAGAGAAGGCTCCTGAATGGCTAATGTCTGTGTGTGTGTGTGTTTGTGTTTGTGTGTGTGTGTGTGCGTGTCTGTGTGTGTGTGAGTGTCTGCAACACTCATCAGGTTTGTCCACTCCATTCCTACTCAGCGACTCATCTCTCCCAACAAAAGTTTCTAGCCTAAAGCAATACAATTATACAACAGATGACATACCATTGTGGTGAGACTTGACTTGGGAGTAATAAAATTGAAAACAATGTGTTCTCTCTCTCTCTCTCTCTCTCTCTCTCTCTCTCTCTCTCTCTCTCTCTCTCTCTCTCTCTCTCTCTCTCTCTCTCTCTCTCTCTCTCTCTCTCTCTCTCTCTCTCTCTCTCTCTCTCTCTCTCTCCTCTCCTCTCCTCTCCTCTCCTCTCCTCCGCAGGCTGTCTGGGTGCCAGTCAGTACTGTCAACCTGTTCTTACCAGACGTCTGGATCTGAATCTCTCTCCCCCAGGGGACTCCTCACCTGCTGCCTACTGCAGGGGGATGTTCTGAATAACTGGAGAGGAGGGAAAGGAGAGAACGAGAGGAGAGGAGAGGAGAGGAGAGGAGAGGAGAGGAGAGGAGAGGAGAGGAGAGGAGAGGAGAGGAGAGGAGAGGAGAGGAGAGGAGAGGAGAGGAGAGGAGAGGAGAGGAGAGGAGAGGAGAGGAGAGGAGAGGAGAGGAGAGGCAGGTAGGGAGAGGAGAGGCAGGTAGGGAGAGGAGGAGGGACGGAGGGTGAGGAGAGGAGAGGCAGGTAGGGAGAGGAGAGGAGAGGAGAGGAGGAGGGACGGAGGGTGAGGAGAGGAGAGGAGGGACGGAGGGTGAGGAGAGGAGATTGGAGGTGGGACGGAGGGTGAGGAGAGGAGGAGGGACGGAGGGTGAGGAGAGGAGGAGGGATGGAGGGTGAGGAGAGGAGAGGAGGAGGGACGGAGGGTGAGGAGAGGAGAGGAGGAGGGACGGAGGGAGAGGAGAGGAGGAGGGACGGAGGGTGAGGAGAGGAGAGGAGGAGGGACTGAGGGTGAGGAGAGGAGGAGGGACGGAGGGTGAGGAGAGGAGGAGGGACGGAGGGTGAGGAGAGGAGAGGCAGGTAGGGAGAGGAGAGGAGAAGAGGAGAGGAGGAGAGGAGGAGGGACGGAGGGTGAGGAGAGGAGAGGAGGAGGGACGTAGGGTGAGGAGAGGAGGAGGGACGGAGGGTGAGGAGAGGAGGAAGGACGGAGGGTGAGGAGAGGAGAGGAGGAGGGACGGAGGGTGAGGGAGGAGAGGAGGAGGGACGGAGGGTGAGGAGAGGCAGGTAGGGATGGAGGGTGAGGAGAGGAGAGGAGGTGGCAGGTAAGGAGAGGAGAGGAGGAGTGAGGTAGGGAGAGGAGAGGAGAGGAGGAGGGCGGTAGGGAGAGGAGAGGAGGAGGGCGGTAAGGAGAGGAGAGGGAGGTAGGGAGAGGAGATAAGGAAGGAGGTAGGGAGAGGCGGGAGGTAGGGAGAGGAGAGGAGGAGGGCGGTAGGGAGAGGAGAGGAGGAGGGCGGTAGGGAGAGGAGAGGAGGAGGGAGGTAGGGAGAGGAGAGGAGGAGGGAGGTAGGGAGAGGAGAAGAGGAGGGAGGTAGGGAGAGGAGAGGATGATGGAGGTAGGGAGAGGAGAAGAGGAGGGAGGTAGGGAGAGGAGAGGATAATGGATGTAGGGAGAGGAGAAGAGGAGGGAGGTAGGGAGAGGAGAGGATGATGGAGGTAGGGAGAGGAGAAGAGGAGGGAGGTAGGGAGAGGAGAAGAGGAGGGAGGTAGGGAGAGGAGAGGATGATGGAGGTAGGGAGAGGAGAGGATGATGGAGGTAGGGAGAGGAGAAGATGATGGAGGTAGGGAGAGGAGAGGATGATGGAGGTAGGGAGAGGAGAGGATGATGGAGGTAGGGAGAGGAGAGGAGAGGATGATGGAGGTAGGGAGAGGAGAAGAGGAGGGAGGTAGGGAGAGGAGAGGATGATGGAGGTAGGGAGAGGAGAGGATGATGAGGTAGGGAGAGGAGAGGATGATGGAGGTAGGGAGAGGAGAGGATGATGGAGGTAGGGAGAGAAGAAGAGGAGGGAGGTAGGGAGAGGAGAGGATGATGGAGGTAGGGAGAGGAGAGGATGATGAAGTAGGGAGAGAAGAAGAGGAGGGAGGTAGGGAGAGGAGAGGATGATGGAGGTAGGGAGAGAAGAAGAGGAGGGAGGTAGGGAGAGGAGAGGATGATGGAGGTAGGGAGAGGAGAGGGTGATGGAGGTAGGGAGAGAAGAAGAGGAGGGAGGTAGGGAGAGGAGAGGATGATGGAGGTAGGGAGAGGAGAGGGTGATGGAGGTAGGGAGAGAAGAAGAGGAGGGAGGTAGGGAGAGGAGAGGATGATGGAGGTAGGGAGAGAAGAAGAGGAGGGAGGTAGGGAGAGGAGAGGATGATGGAGGTAGGGAGAGAAGAAGAGGAGGGAGGTAGGGAGAGGAGAGGATGATGGAGGTAGGGAGAGAAGAAGAGGAGGGAGGTAGGGAGAGGAGAGGATGATGGAGGTAGGGAGAGAAGAAGAGGAGGGAGGTAGGGAGAGGAGAGGATGATGGAGGTAGGGAGAGGAGAAGAGGAGGGAGGTAGGGAGAGGAGAGGATGATGGAGGTAGGGAGAGGAGAGGATGATGGAGGTAGGGAGAGGAGAAGAGGAGGGAGGTAGGGAGAGGAGAAGAGGAGGGAGGTAGGGAGAGGAGAAGAGGAGGGAGGTAGGGAGAGGAGAGGATGATGGAGGTAGGGAGAGAAGAAGAGGAGGGAGGTAGGGAGAGGAGAAGAGGAGGGAGGTAGGGAGAGGAGAGGATGATGAGGTAGGGAGAGGAGAGGATGATGGAGGTAGGGAGAGGAGAGGATGATGGAGGTAGGGAGAGGAGAAGAGGAGGGAGGTAGGGAGAGGAGAAGAGGAGGGAGGTAGGGAGAGGAGAGGATGATGGAGGTAGGGAGAGGAGAGGATGATGGAGGTAGGGAGAGAAGAAGAGGAGGGAGGTAGGGAGAGGAGAAGAGGAGGGAGGTAGGGAGAGAAGAAGAGGAGGGAGGTAGGGAGAGAAGAAGAGGAGGGAGGTAGGGAGAGGAGAAGAGGAGGGAGGTAGGGAGAGGAGAGGATGATGGAGGTAGGGAGAGGAGAGGATGATGGAGGTAGGGAGAGAAGAAGAGGAGGGAGGTAGGGAGAGGAGAAGAGGAGGGAGGTAGGGAAGGGGTTGTAATAAAAAAAGAGGGAGGTTGATAGTTTAAACCAAGATGCTTCCTAACGAGTTCCCAGGTTGTCGGAAACCCACTCCTGTGTGCGTGTGCATGTGTGTGTGTGGGAAACACACTGAGGACCTCATTAACTACCACAGGCAGCGTAGACCAACGTAGACCTGGTAACCTGGCCTCTCCCACTTTCCCTCCATCCTACCTCCATTCCTCCTTCCTCCCTCCCTTCCTCCCTCCCTCCCTCCCTCCCTCCCTCCCTCCCTCCTACCTCCCTCCCTTCCTCCTACAGCAAGTTGCAGTTGTACAGACGGGAGAGGACAAGTGCCTGGATTAGGACCTGCGCCACTTCCTGTGTGAGGTAGGGTCGTACTCTATGGATGTTGTAGAGCATGAACCTGCAGGAACGGGTCACTGCTTTGATGTTTGCAGAGAACGACAGGGTGTTGTCCATGGTCACACCAAGGTTCTTTGCACTCTGGCGACACTGTGGAGTTGTCAACCGTGATGGAGAGGTCTTTGAGCGTGCGCGCCTTCCCCGGGAGGAAGAGCAGCTCTGTCTTGTCGAGGTTGAGGTTGAGCTTGAGATATCTGCCAGGCACGCAGAGAAGCGTGTCGCCACCTGGGTGTCAGAAGGGGGGAAGGAGAAAAGTAGTTGAGTGTCATCCGCATAGCAATGATAGGCGAGACCATGTGAGGATATGATGGAGCCGAGTGACTTGGTGTGTAGAGAGGAGAGGAGAGGGCCTAGAACCAAGCCCTGGGGGACACCAGTAGTGAGAGTACGTGGTGCAGACACAGATCCTCTCCACGACACCTGGTAGGAGCGACCTGCCAGGTAGGATGCAATCCAAGAGTGTGCAGAGCCTGAGACACCCAGCCCTGAGAGGGTGGAGAGGAGGATCTGATGGTTCACTGTGTCAAAGGCAGCGGATAGATCTAGGAGGATGAGAACAGAGGAGAGAGAGTCAGCTTTGGCAGTGCGGAGAGCCTCCGTGACACAGAAGAGCAGTCTCAGTTGAGTGATCCGTCTTGAAACCTGACTGGTTAGGGTCAAGAAGATCGTTCTGAGAGAGATAACGAGAGTTGGTCAGAGACAGAGAGCTCAAGTGTTTAGGAAAGAAGGGATACCAGTCAGTAGTTTTTGACGTCAGAGGGGTCGAGTGTTGGTTTCTTGAGGAGGGGAGCAACTCGGGCCATCTTGAAGTCAGAGGGGACGCAGATGTATGCTAGATGTCTGCCCTCCATTTTAGTGGAAGAGGAGGACAACATTCACATTCAACATTTTAGTCATTTAGTAGATGCTCTTATCCATAGCAACTTAGAGTTAGTGCATTTAACTTAAGGTAGCAAGGTATGACAACCACATATAAAAACAGTCTCATTGCTTCATTATGAAGTTTCATAAGGTATTATGAATGCTTATAAGGCAATATACAATTTTATAAGAAGTTTCTATTACATAATCTTTTGGGACAAACATTTACTTTTCTCTCTCTCTCTCTCTCTTTGTCTTTCTCTCGCTCACTTTCTTTCTTTCTTCATTTTCTTATTTATCTCAGTTTTCCCCCCTGTTTTTGAAAGGACAACTTTCCCCCTACAATTACAACCTCACTGCGCTGTGGCCCTATAACACATAGAATTGCCTGTGCCAATTAGTGTTTAACAGTTTGTGTGAAATAAAAAAATAAAATGTCTGGGGGATCGTTTTTGGCATTTTCTGTGGTTAATGTGTGAGGTTGAATTTATGAGAGTTGGGTTGCTAGGATTCATTACACAGTTGTTACTTACCCCACTGTGGGTTAGTCACTTTTACAACACCAACACCACTTCTTACAAGTGGATAATCATCCAGTGTATTTGTATCAATGCACTGCAAATCAAATACAACAAATTCAACAAGTGTAGATTTTACCGTGCAATGCTTATTTACGAGCTCTTTCCCAACAATGCAGTTATAAAGTAAGAACATTTACAAAGAGATAACAATAAAATAGTAACACAATAAAATAACCAACAACCAACTCTAGTCATAGCATGTAAACCCTTAACATTAGGACACAACCAAGGAGCTGATTGCATTGCGAGACTAACTTACTGTACATAAAGTGGACAATTTAACAAACAGGGATGTTTGCTCTGTTAAAACTGTAGCAACTGCTTTCTGCATGTTCAGTTGTAGAACTTGGACCCTAGAGGCGGTATTCATGTAATAAGAAGGAATTCCCCACGACCACGCCCACAAATTGGGGAAAACAAAAATTATTTCACATTGACCCCAATCTTTTGTTACACAGAAATAACAAAACATGCCGAAAAGCAGCTGTGTTGTTCAATGCACATGTAACCAGGTCAAAAGTCCCGACCTACGGTTCGCAATGCTCCCACGTAGGGTAGTCCAAGTCGGTATTCGATAGAACATCGCGGCCCTGCCAGCCTGTGGGGAAAACAACCTGTAGTTACCTAGGTTACCCCATTGCCCCAACACAATTTTCTTGTTGTTGTTTTAGTCAATTACAAAACTACATTTAAGAAAAGTACAACATGTCTAAACATTACTTTTCAACATTGCCTGCTCCCGAGCATTCACACTACTTAGAAAAACTTAATATTGTAAAGCTTCCCCCCTTTTCATGACGGTGCTAGCAGCCATGTGAGTGAGTGAGTGAGTGAGTGAGTGAGTGAGTGAGTGAGTGAGTGAGTGAGAGCGCTAGCGAGCTACCCAAAAACACAAACAAACGGACTATACAGATACAAGTAGTGAGTGGCATTACAAACAGACTATACTAAACAAGTTAAATGTCTTACCGGTGATGAAAATATTTTCCACACACATAGTGTAGCCTACTTGGACACTGGGTCCCCACATTTCCCACACCGAATAGCCTGAAGCCACAGGGCTCTTCTCGCAGGCTCTATTTCCCCCTATGTGGGAGCATTGCGAACCATAGGGCAGGATTTTTGACCTGGTTACATGTCCAGTCATGGTCAAAAGTTTTGAGAATGACACAAGTATTGGTCTTCACAAAGTTCGCCACTTCAGTGTTATGAGATATTTTTGTCAGACGTTACTATGGTATACTGAAGTATAATTACAAACATTCCATAAGTGTCAAAGGCTTTTATTGACAATTACATTAAGTTTATGCAAAGAGTCAATATTTGCAGCGTTGACCCTTCTTTTTCAAGACATTTTTACATTTTAGTCATTTAGCAGACGCTCTTATCTAGAGCGACTTACAGTTAGTGAGTGCATACATTATTTTTTAATTTAAAAAAATCTTACTGGCCCCCCGTGGGAACCGAACCCACAACCCCAGTGTTGCAAACGCCATGCTCTACCAACTGTGCTACATCCCTGCCGGCCATTCCCTCCCCTACCCTGGACCAATTGTGCGCCGCCCCATGGGTCTCCCAGTCGTTGCCGGCTACAACAGAGCCTGGATTCAAACCAGGATCTCTAGTGGCACAGCTAGCACTGCGATGCAGTGCCTTAGACCACTGCGCCACTCGGGAGACACCCAAGACCTCTGCAATACGCCCTGGCATGCTGTCAATTAACTTATGGGCCACATCCTGACTGATGGCAGCCCATTCTTGCGTAATCAATGCTTGGAGTTTGTCAGAATTTGTGGGTTTTTGTTTGTCCACCCGCGTCTTGAGGATCGACCACAAGTTCTCAATGGGATTAAGGTCGGGAGTTTCCTGGCCATGGACCCAACATTTCAATGTTTTGTTCCCCGAGCCACTTAGTTATCACTTTTGCCTTATGGCAAGGTGCTCCATCATGCTGGAAAAGGCATTGGTTGTCACCAAACTGTTCTTGGATGGTTGGGAGAAGTTGCTCTCGGAGGATGTGTTGGTACCATTCTTTATTCATGGCTGTGTTCTTAGGCAAAATTGTGAGTGAGCCCACTCCCTTGGCTGAGAAGTAACCCCACACATGAATGGTCTCAGGATGCTTTACTGTTGGCATGACACAGGACTGATGGTAGCGCTCACCTTGTCTTCTCTGGACAAGGTGTTTTCCGGATGCCCCAAACAATCGGAAAGGGGATTCATCAGAGAAAATGACTTTACCCCAGTCCTCAGCAGTCCAATCCCTGTACCTTTTGCAGAATATCAGTCTGTCCCTGATGTTTTTCCAGGAGAGAAGTGGCTTCTTTGCTGCCCTTCTTGACACAAGGCATCCTCCAAAAGTATTTGCCTCACTGTGCGTGCAGATGCACTCACATCTGCCTGCTGCCAATTCCTGAGCAAGTTCTGCACTGGTGGTGCCCCGATCCCACAGCTGAATCAACTTTAGGAGACGGTCCTGGTGCTTGCTTGACTTTCTTGGGCGCCCTGACGCCTTCTTCACAACAATTGAACCTCTCTCCTTGAAGTTCTTGATGATCCGATAAATGGTTGATTTAGGTGCAATCTTACTAGAAGCAATATCCTTGCCTGTGAAGCCCTTTTTGTGCAAAGCAATGATGACGGCACGTGTTTCCTTGCAGGTAACCATGGTTAACAGAGGAAGAACAATGATTTCAAGCACCACCCTCCTTTTAAAGCTTCCAGTCTGTTATTTTAACTCAATCAGCATGACAGAGTGATCTCCAGCCTTGTCCTCGTCAACACTCTCACCTGTGTTAACAAGAGAATCACTGACATGATGTCAGCTGGTCCTTTTGTGGCAGGGCTGAAATGCAGTGGAAATGTTTTTTCGGGATTAAGTTCATTTTCATGGCAAAGAGGGACTTTGCAATTCATTGCAATTCATCTGATCACTCTTCATGACATTCTGGAGTATATGCAAATTGCCATCATCAAAACTGAGCCAGCAGACTTTGTGAAAATTAGTATTTGTGTCATTCTCAAAACTTCCTTTCAGGAAGTATTCACACACCTTGATTTTTTCCACATTTTGTTTAAAATGGATTACATTTAGTAGTTTTTTTTGTTACTGGGCTACACACAGTACACCATAATGTCAAAGTGGAATGATGTTTTTCACATTCTTTACAAATTCATAAAAAATGAAAAGCTGAAATGTCTTGAGTCAATATGTTTTCAACCCCTTTGTTATGGCAAGCCTAAATAAGTTCAGGAGTAAACATTTGTCACATAATAAATTGCATGGACTCACTTTGTCTGCAATAATAGTTTTTAACATGATTTTTGAATGACTACCTCATCTCTGTACCCCACACATACTACACTGCTAAAACAAATAAAGGGAACACTTAAACAACACAATGTAACTCCAAGTCAATCACACTTCTGTGAAATCAAACTGTCCACTTAGGAAGCAACACTGATTGACAATAAATTGCACATGCTGTTGTGCAAATGGAGTAGACAACAGGTGGAAATTATAGGCAATTAGCAAGACACCCCCAATAAAGAAGTGGTTCTGCAGGTGGTGACCACAGACCACTTCTCAGTTCCTATGCTTCTTGGCTGATGTTTTGGTCACTTTTGAATGCTGGCGGTGCTTTCACTCTAGTGGTAGCATGAGACGGAGTCTACAACCCACACAAGTGGCTCAGGTAGTGCAGCTCATCCAGGATGGCACATCAATGCGAGCTGTGGCAAGAAGGTTTGCTGTGTCTGTCAGCGTAGTGTCCAGAGCATGGAGGCGCTACCAGGAGACAGGCCAGTACATCAGGAGACGTGGAGGAGGCTGTAGGAGGGCAACAACCCAGCAGCAGGACTGCTACCTCCGCATTTGTGCAAGGAGGAGCAGGAGGAGCACTGCCAGAGCCCTGCAAAATGACCTCCAGCAGGCCACAAATGTGCATGTGTCTGCTCAAACGGTCAGAAACAGACTCCATGAGGGTGGTATGAGGGCCCGACGTCCACAGGTGGGGGTTGTGCTTACAGCCCAACACCGTGCAGGACGTTTGGCATTTGCCAGAGAACACCAAGATTGGCAAATCCGCCACTGGCGCCCTGTGCTCTTCACAGATGAAAGCAGGTTCACACTGAGCACATGTGACAGACGTGACAGAGTCTGGAGACGCCGTGGAGAACGTTCTGCTGCCTGCAACATCCTCCAGCATGACCGGTTTGGCGGTGGGTCAGTCATGGTGTGGGGTGGCATTTCTTTGGGGGGCCGCACAGCCCTCTATGTGCTCGCCAGAGGTAGCCTGACTGCCATTAGGTACCAAGATGAGATCCTCAGACCCCTTGTGAGACCATATGCTGGTGCGGTTGGCCCTTGGTTCCTCCTAATGCAAGACAATGCTAGACCACATGTGGCTGGAGTGTGTCAGCAGTTCCTCCAAGAGGAAGGCATTGATGCTATGGACTGGCCCGCCCGTTCCCCAGACCTGATTCCAATTGAGCACATCTGGGACATCATGTCTCGCTCCATCCACCAACGCCACGTTGCACCACAGACTGTCCAGGAGTTGGCGGATGATTTAGTCCAGGTCAGGAGACCATCCGCCACCTCATCAGGAGCATGCCCAGGCGTTGTAGGGAGGTCATACAGGCACGTGGAGGCCACACACACTACTGAGCCTCATTTTGACTTGTTTTAAGGACATTACATCAAAGTTGGATCAGCCTGTAGTGTGGTTTTCCACTTTAATTTTGAGGGTGACTCCAAATCCAGGCCTCCATGGGTTGACAAATTTGATTTCCATTGATAATTTTTGTGTGATTTTGTTGTCAGCACATTCAACTATGTAAAGAAAAAAGTATTTAATAAGATTATTTCATTCATTCAGATCTAGGATGTGTTATTTTACTGTTCCCTTTATTTTTTTGAGCAGTGTATTATCTGTAAGGTGCCTCAGTCAAGCTGTGAATTTCAAACACAGATTCAAACACAAAGACCAGGGAGGTTTTACAATGCCTCACAAAGAAGGGAACCTATTGGTAGATCGGTAAAAAATATATATATATCCCTTTGAGCATGATGAAGTTATTAATTACACTTTGGATGGTGTATCAATACACCCAATCACTAGAAAGATACAGGTGTCCTTCCTCACCCAGTTTCCGCAGAGGAAGGAAACCGCTCAGGGATTTCACCATGAGGCCAATGGTGACTTTAAAACAGTTGCAGAGTTTAATGGCTGTGATAGGAGAAAACTGAGGATGGATCAACAACATTGTAGTTACTCCACAATACTAACCTAATTGACAGTGTGAAAAGAAAGAAGCCTGTACAGAATAAAATATTCCAAAACATGCTTCTTGTTTGCAACAAGTCACTAAAGTAATAATGCAATTCGCTTTTTGTCTTGAATACAAAGCGTTATGTTTGGGGCAAATCCAATACAACACACTACTGAGTTACCGCTCTCCATATTTTCAAGCATAGTGGTAGCTGCATGATGTTATGGGTGTGCTTGTAATCGTTAAGGACTGGGGAGTTTTTCAGGATGAAAAATAAATGGAATGGAGCTAAGCACAGGCAAAATCCTAGAGGAAAACCTGGTTCAGTCTCCTTTCCACCAGACACTGGGAGATGAATTCACCTTTCAGCAGGACAATAACCAAAAACACAAGGCCAAATCTACGCTGGAGTTGCTTACCAAGAAGACAGTGAATGTTCCTGTAGTGGGTGATTATGGACGGAGTCAGACGCAGGAGGGTAAATCACAGAATAAATGGTTTATTCAGGAACACAGCGGTACGCAGCAATGTGTAATATACTCCAGTTCGGTAAATACGTCCCACTGGAGAAAAACAAGGCACACGGGTGAATATCCCGGCGATGCAAAATACAAAGTAGCTCCACCGAGCTAGAGTCACCTCCACAATAACTAATCCCACACAAAGACATGTGACAGGGGGGCAGAGGGAACACTTTTACAGGTACTAATGAGGGGATATGAACCAGGTGTGTGTTATAAACAAGACAAAACAAATGGAATGATGAGATGAGGAGCGGCAGTGTCTGGAAGGCCTGTGACGCGCAGCTCCAGCAGTGCACCGACACCGGCCTCAGGGATGGCCAGGAGGAAGTGGAGCAGGACGAGCTAGATGGCGACGGTGGAAATCCCGCAACAGGGAGGGATCGAGGACATCCCTCACCGTGACCCAGCACTGCTCCTCCAGACTGTACCCCTCCCACTCCACGAGGTACTGAAGGCCCCACACCCGACGCCTCGAATCCAGGATGGAATAGACGGAGTATGCCGGGGCCCCCTTGATGTCCAGAGGGGGTGGAGGGTTCTCCCGCACCTCAGACTCCTGGAGTGGACAAGCCACCACTGGCCTGAGGAGAGACACATGAAACGAGGGGTTAATACAGTAATCAGGAGGGAGTAGTATCCTATACGTGACCTTGTTTATTCTCCTCAGGACTTTGAACGGCCCCACAAACAGCGGGCTCAGCTTCCGGCAGGGCAGGCGGAGGGACAGGTTCCGGGTCGAGAGCCAGACCCGATCACCCGGTACAAAGACCGGGGCCTCACTGCGGTGGCGGTCAGCGTTGCCCTTCTGGCGACGCACGGCGCGCTGGAGGTGGAAGTGGGCAGCGTTCCATGTCTTCTCCACGTGCCGAAACAAGTCATCCCCCGCAGGAGCTTCGGTCTGGCTCTAATGCCACGGTACCAGGACCAGCTGATAACCTAAAACACATTGAAAGGGAGATAGGTTAGTGGAGGAGTGGCGGAGAGAGTTCTGGGCATTTTCGGCCCATGGCAAGAACGCCGACCACTCTCCCGGCCGGTCCTGGCAATAGGACCGCTGTTACCTACCCACATCCTGATTCACCCATTCCACCTGCCCATTAGACTTGGGGTGGAACCCAGAGGTCAGGCTGACCGAGACCCCCAGACGTTCCATGAACGCCTTCCAGACCCTAGACGTAAACTGGGGACCCTGGTCAGACACTATGTCCTCTGGCACCCCGTAGTGCCGGAAGACGTAGGTAAACAGGGCTTCCGCAGTTTGCAGGGCCGTGGGGAGACCGGGCAGAGGAAGGAGACGGCAGGCTTTAGAAAAGCGGTCCACAACGACCAGGATGGTGGTGTTACCCTGAGAGAGGGGAAGATCCGTGAGGAAGTCAATTGACAAGTGGGACCATGGCTGTTGTGGAACTGGCAAGGGATGTAACTTACCCACTGGGAGGTACTTACTCTGGGCGCACACCGAGCAGGAGGAGACATATACCCTCATGTCCTTAGCCAAGGTAGGCCACCAGTACTTCCCGGTCAGGCAGCGCACTGTACGGCTGATACCTGGGTGACCAGAGGAGGGGGACCTGTGTGCCCAATAGATATGACGATCACGGACAAGAGACGGCACGTACCGCAGCCCAGCTAGGCACTGAGGTGGAGATGGCTCTGTGCGTAACGCCCGCTCTATGTCCGCGTCCACCGCCCACACTACCGGTGCCACAATGCAGGAGGCCGGGAGTATGGGGGTGTTATCTATGGGCCTCTCCTCTGTGTCGTACAGCCGTGACAGAGGGTCTGCCTTCACGTTCTTAATGCCTGGTATGTATGAGAGCGTGAAATCAAACCAGGTGAAGAACAAGGCCCACCTGGCCTGGCGAGGGTTCAGTCTCCTCGCTGCCCGGATGTACGGTGGTCAGTCCAGACGAGGAAAGGGTGGTTCGCCACCTCGAGCCAGTGCCTCCACGCGGTCATGGATCTGACAACAGCCAACAGCTCCCGATCACCAACGTCGTAGTTCTGCTCCGCCTGGCTGAGCTTCTTCGAGAAGAAGGCACAGGGGCGGAGCTTGGGTGGCATGCCCAAGCGTTGGGAAAGGACTGCGCCTATACCTACCTCGGACGCATCCAGCTCCACTACAAATGGTAATGATGGATCGGGATTGGCCAGTACCGGGGCTGAGGTGAGGTGAACAGAGCCTTCAAGTTACTGAAAGACCTGTCAGCCTCAGCAGACCAGCGGAGCCGGGATGGCCCATCCTTCAACAGGGAGGTGATGGGAGCTGCGACCTTGCCAAAGCCCCGGATAAACCTTCGATAGTAGTTGGCAAAGCCAATAAAGCGCTGCACCTCCTTTACCGTGGTTGGAGTCGGCCAGTTACACACGGCTGGAATGCAGTCTCCCTCCATCTCCACACCTGAGGTGGTGATGTGGTATCCGAGGAAGGAGACGGACTGTTAGAAGAACAGACAATTTTCTGCCTTGGCATATAGGTCATTCTCCAACAGTCGGCCGAGCACTTTGCGAACCAGGGACACATGCTCAGCGCGTGTAGCGGAATACACCAGAATGTCATCGATGTAGACCACCACACCGTGACCCAGCATGTCCCGAAACATCTCGTTCACAAAGGACTGGAACACTGATGGGGGATTCATCAAACCGTACGGCATCACCAGGTATTCATAATGCCCCGTGGTTGTGCTGAATGCTGTCTTCCACTCGTCCCCTTCCCGAACACGCACCAGGTTGTATGCACTCCGGAGATCTAATTTCGTGAAGAAGCACGCCCAATGCATTGATTCGATATCAGAGGAGATGAGGGGTAGAGGTAGATATAGCGAATGGTGGTTTGATTAAGTGCCCCGTAATCAATGCAAGGGTGCAGACCTCCGTCTTTCTTCTTCACGAAAAAGAAACTTGAGGAGGTGGGTGAAGTGGAGGGACGTATGAACCCCTGACGCAGGGACTGCGTCTCCATAACCTCAGTTTCAGCCTGCGACAGGGGATATACATGACTCCTGGGAGGTTTATTGCGCAATCCCCCGCCCGATGAGGTGGTAAATTGGTCGCCTGCGTTTTGGAGAACGCGTGCACCCAATCGAGGTATTCGGGGGGAATGAGCACGGTGGAGGTAGTGTCTAGACTACGGCACCAACGGAAACAGCTAGACACCTACCCTGACACTATCGCGACCACCCCGTGAGAAACCTCTGAGGCCTTGAAAAGGTGGGGTCGTGTAGTGCGAGCCAGGGAAGACCCAACACAACAGCGAAATAAGGGGACTCAATAATATAGAAGGTGATTTGCTCCCTATGCGTCTCCTGCATGATCATCGTGACTGGTGCTGTAACTTCCCTAACAAAACCTGACCCTAATGGTCGACTGTCAAGTGCTTTGATGGGCAATGGAATGGGTAGGGGAACCAATGTAATACAGAGACTATGAGCTAAAGTTCTGTCCATAACGTTCCCAGCTGTGCCTGAATCGACCAGCACCTTACACTGGGGAACTATCGGGTAATCAGGGAAGTTTACGTGTATGGTGCAGTACACAGCAGAGTGTGGGTTTGCGCTACCTGGGGTGACACGAGAGTGCCCTGTCTGCCGCCTCTAGACCCGGAAGAACCCTGATGGCAACGTGCAGCAGAATGTCCTCTCCTGCCACAAGAGTGACACTGGAGCTGTCATCCTCCGTTCTCCTGGATCGCTGCACCACCCAGCTCCATAGGAACGGAATCCGGGTTGAAGGGGGGTGAAACGGGCAGGCCCCTTTCAGGTTTCCTCTTGAAGCTACCAGGTTGTCCAACTGGATGGCCATGTCCACCAGCTGGTCGAAAGTCAACATGGTATGCCGGCGGGCTAGCTTCCTTCGGACGTCCTCTCGCAGGCTGCACCGGAAGTGGTCGATGAGGGCCCACTCGTTCCACCCGGACCCAGCCGCTAGAGTTCTAAACTCCAGGGCAAAGTCCTGCGCGGTCCTCGTCCCCTGCCTCAGGTGGACCAGCCGCTCACCCGCCTCTCTTCCTTCGGGGGGATGATCGAAGACTGCCCGGAAGTGGCGAGCGAACGCCCCGTAGTTGTCCAACGCGTCTCCTCCTTCACTCCAGACCGCGTTGGCCCACTCCAGGGCTTTCCCCGAGAGGCAGGAGACGAGGGCGGACACCTTCTCCCGCTACAATGGAGCCGGGCTGATGGTCGAAAAATAGAGGTCCAGTCATACTCCCTCGGTCATGATAGGTGAATCCCTCTGGGCGCTGGGGTGTGGGTGGCTGGATCCGAAGGGTCGCTCAGCTGGTCCCGAAGGGTCGGGTCCTCTCCTCTCCAGGCGTTGGATGACCTGGAGAACCCGATCCATCGCTTCTCCCAAGCTGGCTAGCATGTTGGACAACTCCAGGCATGTTCTCCACTCCTGCTGACTCCATGATTCGGGTGTGTGATTCTGTAGTGGGTGATTTTGGACGGAGTCAAGCGCAGGAGGGTAAATCACAGAATATATGGTTTATTCAGGAACACAGCGGTACGCAGCAATGCGTAATACACTCCAGTGCGGTAAATACGGCGCACTGGAGTAAAACAAGGCACACAGGTGAATATCCCGGCGATACAAAATACAAAGTAGCTCCACCGAGCTATAATCTCCTCCACAATAACTAATCCCACACAAAGACAGGGGGGCAGAGGGAACACTTTTACAGGTACTAATGAGGGGATATGAACCAGGTGTGTGTAATAAACAAGACAAAACAAATGGAATGATGAGATGAGGAGCGGCAGTTTCTAGAAGGCCGGTGACGGCAAACGCTGAAGCCTGCCTGAACAAGGAGAGGAGGCAGCTTCGGAGGAAGTCGTGACAGTTCCTTAATGGCTGAGTTACAGTTTTGACTTAAATCTACTTGAAAATCTATGGCAATACCTGAAAATGGTTGT
Organism: Coregonus lavaretus; assembly: GCF_964263955.1. Classification (NCBI taxonomy): domain Eukaryota; kingdom Metazoa; phylum Chordata; class Actinopteri; order Salmoniformes; family Salmonidae; genus Coregonus; species Coregonus lavaretus. The sequence goes on along the minus strand of NW_028159938.1, from coordinate 8,658 downwards.
CTAGCAATGATCGACAACCAATTTGAGTTTTTCTGCAATTTTAAACGAATATTGGGCAAATGTTGCACAATCCAGGTGTGGAAAGCTCTTAGAGACTTACCCAGAATGACTCACAGCTGTAATCACTGCCAAAGGTGCTTCTACAAAACTTTGACTCAGGGGTGTGAATACTTAAATAAATGAGATTTCTGTATTTCATTTTCAGTAAATGAGCAAAGATTTCTAAAAATATGTTTTTACTTTGTCATTATGGGGTATTGTGTGTAGATGGGTGAGCATTTTTTTCCCAATCCATTTTGAAATTATGCTGTAACACAACAAAATGTGGAATAAGTCAAGGGGTATGAATACTTTTTCACAATGAAGTTGGCTCTTTTACATTGGGGGTCAATGTAATGTTGGTTTTCCCCAATTTGTGAATGTGGTCAAGAGGAATTACTTATTATTACGTGAATATCAACTTGTACTATTGTAATGACTCTGGAGTCTGTGGGTGATTGTGTCGTCGTCATGGTACGGCATGGAGCTCCAGTCTACCCAATGTTAGTTGGTATGTCTCCTCCCAGAACTGGTCTGAGTGGGGTGATGGTTCAATGGAGCTCCTCCAATGTACCCACTGTAAGTAGGTCTCTCTCCCCCTAGACCAGGTCCCATTCCTGGGCCGGACTGGGTCCGTGGCCCCCTCCCTGGTCCCTGGGGATAATGGGTGTCTGGCTGTGGGAGAGGTGCTGGTACCCTGGGGGAGGTTCACACTAATCAGAAAGGTGTGAAGGCCTTAGCCATCCCTTAGCCAGGCCTGTCAAGCTCAACCACCTCATTAGCTACATAGAGAGGGCCAGCTCTACACTGCGTCCCAAATGGCACCCTATTCCCTATATAGTGCACTATGTTTGACCAAGGCCCTATTGAAAGAAGTGCACCATATAGGGAATAGAGGGCCATTTGGGACGCACCCAAAGCACTGGGAGGGTCAACTCCATGGAGACTGTTCGAGGAACTCAACCACAGTCCACTGGTAACATGGTCTACCAGCTCTCACAGTCTCACATCAGAATTAGACGTTCATCCATGTTTCTCAAATGTCAAATTGAGGTTAAATCAAATCAAATCACATTTCATTGGTCGCATACACATATTTAGCAGATGTTATTGCGAGTGTAGCGAAATGTTTTTTTTTGCTAGCTCTAGCAGTGAAGTAATATTTAACAATTCACAACAATACACACAAATCTAAAGTAAAATAATGGAATTAAGAAATATACCGTGCATTCGGAAAGGATTCAGACATCTTTACTTTTTCCAAATTTTGTTATGTTACAGCCTTATTCTAAAATTGATTAAATTGTTTTTTTCCCTCATCAAATCTACACACAATACCCCATAATGAACAAGCAAAAACAGGTTTTTAGAGATTTTTGCAAATGTAAATAAAATAATGAAATATCACATTTACATAAGTATTCTGACATTTAACTCAGTACTTTGCTGAAACACCCTTAACCAGCGATTACAGCTGCGAGTCTTCTTGGGTATTACGCTGCAAGCTTGGCACACCTGTATTTGAGTAGTTTCTTCCATTCTTCTCTGCAGATCCTCTCAAGCACTGTCAGTATGGATGGGAGCGTCGCTACACAGCTATTTTCAGGTCTCTCCAGAGATGTTAGATCGGGTTCAAGTCTGGGCTCTGGCTAGGCCACTCAAGGACATTCAGAGACTTGTCCTGTTGGAAGGTGAACCTTCGCCCCAGTCTGAGGTCCTGAGTGCTCTGGAGCAGGTTTTCATCAAGGATCTCTCTGTACTTCGCTCCGTTCATCTTTCCCTCAATCATGTCTAGTCGCCCAATCCCTGCTGCTGAAAAACATCCCCACAGCATGATGCTGCCACCACCATGCTTCACCGTAGGTTTCCTCCAGACGTGACGCTTGGCATTCAGGCCAAAGAGTTCAATCTTAGTTTCATCAAACCAGAGAATCTTGTTTCTCCTGGTCTGAGAGTCTTTAGGTGCCTTTTGGCAAACTCCAAGCAGGCTGTCATGTACCTTTTACTGAGTAGCGGCTTCCGTCTGGCCACTCTACTCTTAAAGGGAGTGCTCCTAATCTCAGCTTGTTACTTGTATAAAAGACACCTGTCCACAGAAGCAATCAATCAATCAGATTCCAAACTCTCCACCATGGCCAAGACCAAAGAGCTCTCCAAGTATGTCAGGGACAAGATTGTAAACCTACACAAGGCTGGAATGGGCTACAAGATCATCGCCAAGCAGCTTGGTGAGAAGGTGACAACAGTTGGTGCAATTATTCGCAAATGGAAGAAACACAAAATAACTGTCAATCTCCCTCGGCCTGGGGCTCAATGCAAGATCTCACCTCGTGGACTTGCAATGATCATGAGAACGGTGAGGAATCAGCCCAGAACTACATTTACATTACATTTACGTCATTTAGCAGACGCTCTTATCCAGAGCGACTTACAAATTGGTGCATTCACCCTATAGCCAGTGGGATAGCCACTTTACAATTATTATTATTTTATTTTTTCTGGGTGGGGGGGGGGGTTAGAAGGATTACTTTATCCTATCCCAGGTATTCCTTAAAGAGGTGGGGTTTCAAATGTCTCCGGAAGGTGGTGAGTGACTCCGCTGTCCTGGCGTCGTGAGGGAGCTTGTTCCACCATTGGGGTGCCAGAGCAGCGAACAGTTTTGACTGGGCTGAGCGGGAACTATGCTTCCGCAGAGGAAGGGGAGCCAGCAGGCCAGAGGTGGATGAACGCAATGCCCTCGTTTGGGTGTAGGGACTGATCAGAGCCTGAAGGTACGGAGGTGCCGTTCCCCTCACAGCTCCATAGGCAAGCACCATGGTCTTGTAACAGATGCGAGCTTCAACTGGAAGCCAGTGGAGTGTGCGGAGTAGCGGGGTGACGTGAGAGAACTTGGGAAGGTTGAACATCAGACGGGCTGCGGCATTCTGGATGAGTTGTAGGGGTTTAATGGCACAGGCAGGGAGCCCAGCCAACAGCGAGTTGCAGTAATCCAGACGGGAGATGACAAGTGCCTGGATTAGGACCTGTGCCGCTTCCTGTGTAAGGCAGGGTCGTACTCTCCGAATGTTGTAGAGCATGAACCTACAGGATCGGGTCACCGCCTTGATGTTAGCGGAGAACGACAGGGTGTTGTCCAGGGTCACGCCAAGGCTCTTCGCACTCTGGGAGGAGGACACAACGGAGTTGTCAACCGTGATGGCGAGATCATGGAACGGGCAGTCCTTCCCCGGGAGGAAGAGCAGCTCCGTCTTGCCAAGGTTCAGCTTGAGGTGGTGATCCGTCATCCATACTGATATGTCTGCCAGACATGCAGAGATGCGATTCGCCACCTGGTTATCAGAAGGGGGAAAGGAGAAGATTAGATGTGTATCGTCAGCGTAGCAATGATAGGAGAGGCCATGTGAGGATATGACAGAGCCAAGTGACTTGGTGTATAGCGAGAATAGGAGAGGGCCTAGAACTGAGCCCTGGGGGACACCAGTGGTGAGAGCACGTGGTGCGGAGACAGCTTCTCGCCACGCCACTTGGTAGGAGCGACCGGTCAGGTAGGACGCAATCCAAGAGTGAGCCGCGCCGGAGATGCCCAGCTCGGAGAGGGTGGAGAGGAGGATCTGATGGTTCACAGTATCAAAGGCAGCAGACAGGTCTAGAAGGACAAGAGCAGAGGAGAGAGAGTTAGCTTTAGCAGTGCGGAGAGCCTCCGTGACACAGAGAAGAGCAGTCTCAGTTGAATGACCAGTCCTGAAACCTGACTGGTTTGGATCAAGAAGGTCATTCTGAGAGAGATAGCAAGAGAGTTGGCTAAAGACGGCACGCTCAATAGTTTTGGAAAGAAAAGAAAGAAGGGATACTGGTCTGTAGTTGTTGACATCAGAGGGATCGAGTGTTGGTTTTTTGAGAAGGGGTGCAACTCTCGCTCTCTTGAAGACGGAAGGGACATAGCCAGCGGTCAAGGATGAGTTGATCAGCGAGGTGAGGTAGGGGAGAAGGTCACCGGAGATGGTCTGGAGAAGAGAGGAGGGGATAGGGTCAAGCGGGCAGGTTGTTGGGCGGCCTGCAGTCACAAGTCGCAAGATTTTATCTGGAGAGAGAGGGGAGAAAGAAGTCAAAGCATAGGGTGTGAGCAGGACCAGCAGTGTCATTTGACTTAACAAACGAGGATCGGATGTCGTCAACCTTCTTTTCAAAGTGGTTGACGAAGTCATCCACAGAGAGGGAGGAGGGAGGGGGAGGAGGAGGAGGATTCAGCAGGGAGGAGAATGTAGCAAAGAGCTTCCTAGGGTTAGAGGCAGATGCTTGGAATTTAGAGTGGTAGAAAGTGGCCTTAGCAACAGAAACAGATGAAGAAAATGTAGAGAGGAGGGAGTGAAAAGATGCCAGGTCCGCAGGGAGTCTAGTTTTCTTCCATTTCCGCTCAGCTGCCCGGAGCTCTGTTCTGTGAGCTCGCAATGAGTCATCAAGCCACGGAGCTGGAGGGGAGGACCTTGTCAATGATCCCAAGGCAGCTGGGACCATAGTCACCAAGAAAACAATTGGTAACACACTACGCCGTGAAGGACTGAAATCCTTCAGCGCCCGCAAGGTCCCCCTGCTCAAGAAAGCACATATACAGGGCCGTCTGAAGTTTGCCAATCAACATCTGAATGATTCAGAGGAGAACTGGGTGAAAGTGTTGTGGTCAGATGAGACCAAAATCAAGCTCTTTGGCATCATCTCTACTCGCCGTGTTTAAAGGAGGAGGAATGCTGCCTATGACCCCAAGAACACCATCCCCACCGTCAAACATGGAGGTGGAAACATTATGCTTTGGGGGTGTTTTTCTGCTAAGGGGACAGGACAACTTCACCGCATCAAAGGGACGATGGACGGGGCCATGTACCGTCAAATCTTGGGTGAGAACCTCCTTCCCTCAGCCAGGGCATTGAAAATGGGTCGTGGATGGGTATTCCAGCATGACAATGACCCAAAACACACGGCCAAGGCAACAAAGGAGTGGCTCAAGAAGAAGCACATTAAGGTCCTGGAGTGGCCTAGCCAGTCTCCAGACCTTAATCCTATAGACAATCTGTGGAGGGAGCTGAAGGTTCGAGTTGCCAAACGTCAGCCTCGAAACCTTAATGACTTGGAGAAGATCTGCAAAGAGGAGTGGAACAAAATCCCTCCTGAGATGTGTGCAAACCTGGTGGCCAACTACAAGAAACGTCTGACCTCAGTGATTGCCAACAAGGGATTTGCCACCAAGTACTAAGTCATGTTTTGCAGAGGGGTCAAATACTTATTTCCCTCATTAAAATGCAAATCAATTCATAACATTTTTGACATGCGTTTTTCTGGATTTTTTTGTTGTTATTCTGTCTCTCACTGTTCAAATAAACCTACCATTAAAATTATAGACTGATCATTTACATTTTAGCAGACGCTCTTATCCAGAGCGACTTACATGAGCAATTAGGGTTAAGTGCCTTGCTCAAGGGCACATCGACAGATTTTTCACCTAGTCGGCTCGGAGATTAGAACCAGCAACCTTTCGGTTACTGGCACAACGCTCTTAACCACTAAACTACCTGCCGCCCTGATCACGTCTTTGTCAGTGGGCAAACATACAAAATCAGCAGGGAATCAAATACTTTTTTCCCTCACTGTAACCTCGCTACTGTTATTTTACTGCTGCTCTTTCATTATTTGTTATTTTGTTATTTTTCTTATTTTGTTATTTTTACTTATCTTTTTTTTTTTTTTTACTTAACACTTATTTTTCTTTAAATTACATTGTTAGTTAAGGGCTTGTAAGTAAGCATTTCACTGTAAGGTCTACAAATGTTGTATTCGGCGCATGTGACAAATTACATTTGATTTGGGAGGAACCAGGGGACTGTGACCCCTCTTTACCCCACACTGCACTGCAGCTCTGGGGAGTTGGGTGTTTGCTTTAGGTGGTCAGGAGTTGAGAGTGTGTGACAGCACCACAGGGGAAAGACAGCGGAAACGAGTGAGCAAAGGATAAAGGAAATAGCACAGGAATGAGAGAGAGAGAGAGAGAGAGAGAGACAGAGAGAGAGAGAGAGAGACAGAGAGAGAGAGAGAGAGAGAGAGAGAGAGAGAGAGAGAGAGAGAGAGAGAGAGAGAGAGAGAGAGAGAGAGAGAGAGAGAGAGAGAGAGAGAGAGAGAGCGAGAGAGAGAGAGAGAGAGAGAGAGAGAGAGAGAGAGAGAGAGAGAGAGACAGAGAGAGAGACAGAGAGAGAGACAGAGAGAGAGAGAGAGAGAGAGAGAGAGGAGAGAGAGAGAGGAGGGAAAGGTAGTGAGATAGACTAACAATCTCAGACTCCTCCCTGGAGACCATCTTGATTTGATAATCCTGCTCATCACGTTGGCAGCACACAAACACAAACAAACACACACTCTACTCCCTCCCCCATCCTCTCCCCCCCAGGGAAAGGGGCTGCTACCTGTCATTGCGCATGCCTCCCGGTGGCTAAACCAGAGAGCAGGAGGAGGAGGGGGGGTGAGGTTGTCACCCTTCCCGATTGAGAAGTCACCTTTCGGGGATATGAATCTTAATGAGGTGGGGTGTGGTGGTGATGGTGGTGGGGCTGTGTTATGTGTGTGACAGATGGGGAGAAACAGAGCGCTGACAGGGCTCCGTGCTGCTGCGATGTCAGATTATTTTTGGTAATTTATAACCATTGTTCTTAAAGGGCCTTTTATCTCCAGCAGCCTTAGCTCTCTGTCTGACACAACAACACAACAACACCCAACACCATGGCCCTGCACTGCTGTCGCTGGTTGGGGTTTGTTCATTTGGGGTTGTTTGGGGTATAAGAGAGGAGGTTGGCAGGCTAGGAGGGGTGGGACAGAGGGTGTTTGTGTGCATGTGCACGTCTGTGTGATTAACCAAACTCCTTTTGTTTCATTAAGTTGGACATGCTAGCTGTAACCTGTCAACTACAGACAGAGAATCATCAATGTGACTGTCAAAACCCCTGTACAGCAGCATCATGTTCTGACAGAGGGATATAATCACATTAAAATACTCCTCTCCTCTCCTCTCCTCTCCCTCTCCTCTCCTCTCCTCTCCTCTCCTCTCCTCTCCACTCCTCTCCCTCTCCTCTCCTCTCCTCTCCTCTCCTCTCCTCTCCTCTACTGTTCTCTGCTCTGCTCTCCTCTGCTCCCATCGGCTGCCCATTGAAATTCCCTCCTGCAACAAAACATTTTAATGACAATGGCATATCCTATAACATCCCTACCAACATATCCCTGGCGCGCAGACACTTACATGCTTACACACTCCAGTCATTTCCCTTCCCTGGGTTCTCCCGTCGCAAATCGATCAATAGTAAAACAAACTGAACTGGTTTCATATCACCAGCAGCCTGTCTGAAACATACACACACACATACACACACACACACACACACACACACACACATACACCACACACACACACACATACCGCTGTCTGAAATAGCTCCTAACTACAGAGAGAATGAGTGTTTTCCACGGTACAAAAGGTTCCATTAGTTGTGGGTGACATGGTCCCATTCTGACGTCTGGCCACTGAGGACGGGTTGGGGAGATGGTAGACAGGGGACGGGATCTTTGCTGTAACCCTCTACCTGGATGGCTTATACATACCTGCTCTACTCAAGGGAGGATAGGATGATCTCTCTCTCTCTCTCTCTCTCTCTCTACCTCTCTCTCTTTCTGTGTGTCTCGATCATTCTCTCTCCTCTCCTCTCCTCTCCTCTCCTCTCCTCTCCTCTCTCTCCTCTCCTCTCCTCTCCTCTCCTCTCCTCTCCTCTCCTCTCCTCTCCTCTTCCTCTCCTCTCCTCTCCTTTCCTCACCTCTCTCTCCTCTCTCTCTCTCCTCTCCTCTCTCTCCTCTCCTCACCTCTCTCTCTTCTCTCTCCACCACTCCACTCCTCTCCTCTCTCTCCCCTCTCTCCTCTACTCTTTCTCCTCTCCTCTCCTCTCCTCTCCTCTCCTCTCCTCTCTCCTCTCCTCTCCTCTCCTCTCCTCTCCTCTCCTCTCCTCTCCTCTCCTCTCCTCTCCTCTCCTCTCCTCTCCTCTCCTCTCCTCTCCTCTCCTCTCCTCCTACTCTCATCTCCTCTCCTACTCTCATCTCCTCATCATCTCCTCTCCTCTCCTCTCCTCTCCTCTCCTCTCTCTCTCTCTCCAGGTCTCTATCTCCTGTGCACGCTTTTGCTCTGTATGCTCTGCACCTCTCTCTCTTTCTGTGTGTCTCGATCATTCTCTCTCCTCTCCTCTCCTCTCCTCTCCTCTCCTCTCCTCTCCTCTCCTCTCCTCTCCTCTCCTCTCCTCTCCTCTCCTCTCCTCTCCTCTCCTCTCCTCTCCTCTCCTCTCCTCTCCTCTCCTCTCCTCTCCTCTCCTCTCTCTCTCCACCACTCCACTCTCCTCTCCTCTCCTCTCCTCTCCTCTCCTCTCCTCTCCTCTCCTCTCCTCTCCTCTCCTCTCCTCTCCTCTCCTCTCCTCTCCTCTCCTCTCCTCTCCTCTCCTCTCCCTCTCCTCTCCTCTCTCTCTTCTCTCTCCACCACTCCACTCCTCTCCTCTCTCTCCCCTCTCTCCTCTCCTCTCCTCTCCTCTCCTGCTCTCCTCTCCTCTC
>NW_028159939.1:10000-14649 GCF_964263955.1 Coregonus lavaretus | reverse complement strand
TTGATCCCCACACCAGCCTATATGTTAATCCACACACCAGCCTACATGTTAATCCCAACACCAGCCTACATGCTAATCCCAACACCAGCCTACATGCTAATCCCCACACCAGCCTACATGTTAATCCCCAGACAGACTACGAGTTAATGCAAACACACAAATACACAGTCATAAACACACACACACACACACAAGCACGCATGCAAAACAAAGGCTTCCACCCACCTCTCTCACAGGTACGCGACCAGTACCCGGTGCCGGTACAATCACAGATAAACCGGTTCCATCCCTCCTTGCAGACGCCTCTGTTCTTACACGGGTGGCTCTCACACTGTTTCCCCACTGCCTTGTTACACGACGGCTTGATGCCCGCCCCGTTCTGGGCCTCAGCGATCTGCCGGATGTCCTTGCTGCGCCCGTCGATGAAGAGGTCACGCACGCAGCCCACATAGCCGTAGTTGAGCATGGCGGTCCACAGCTCTGTGGGCAGGATGAGGTTGGCGCGGTCCGAGGGTAGACCGCCCAGGTACATGTCCCCCTCCAGGTCCAGGATTTCACTCTCTCCGCTGGCCATGAACGGGGTGCGCCGGCTGTTGACTGAGATGGTGCCTGGAGAAGGGAGAGGAGAGGGTTGCACTGTGATATAGAGAGGGTTGCACTGTGATATAGAGAGGGTTGCACTGTGATATAGAGAGGGTTGCACTGTGATATAGAGAGGGTTGCACTATAATATAGAGAGGGTTGCACTGTGATACAGAGAGGGTTGCACTGTGATATAGAGAGGGTTGCACTGTGATATAGAGAGGGTTGCACTGTGATACAGAGAGTGTAATATAGAGAGGGTTGCACTGTAATATAGAGAGGGTTGCACTGTGATATAGAGAGGGTTGCACTGTGATATATAGCACTGTTGCTGCCCCCCTCCTTACCTCTTACCTAATATCCTGTTGCTGCCCCCTCCTCTCTCACACTCCCCTATCCCCATCTCTCTTTCACCCCCTACCCTCGCTCTCTCTCCGGCGGGTAGGAGCGTTGGGCCAGTAACGACAAGGTTGCTGGTTCAAATCACCGAGCTGACGAGGTAAAAATCTGTCGTTCTGTCTCTGAGTAAGGCAGTTAACCCACTGTTCCCCGGGCGGCAATGACGTGGACGTCGAATATGGCAGCCCCCCGCACCTCTCTGATTCAGAGGGTTTGGGTCAAAGACACATTTCAGCTGAATGTATTCAGTTGTACAACTTTTACTAGGTATCCCCCTTTCCTTTTCTAGCTCTCCCTTTTCTCTCCATCTTCAAGCCCCTCTATCGCTTACTCTTGCGTTTATGTGTGTGTGATGTTGGATCGATTGCAGTGCAGTGTATCACTCTGTGCCCAGTGCTGGGCCTGTGAGGGTCTCGGAGGGCATTAGAGATGCAGACAGACAGCCTGTTAGACAATGCTGGGGCTGCTTAGGTTACTGTCACTGCAGTACATTACTGCTATTGATCCATCACTCCTGCCACACACACATGGGCGTACAAATACATATACACACACACACACACGCACACACACGTGCGTACACACACGCATGCGCGCGCACACACACACGCACACACACATATACACACACATACACACGCACACACGCACACACACACACATGCGCGCACACACACACGCACACACACGCGCGCGCACACACACACACACACACACACACACACACACACACGCACACAAGGGTGTATACATACATACACACACGCACACACACAAACACACACACACACACACACACACACAAACACACATACACAGGGGTACACATAGAAGAACACCGAAGCAAGTATACCAGGCAGGTCACCCATGATACATAGTCAGTATTCGACATACATCCATGTCTGAGGGTGTCAGGAGATTATGTGGAAACCACTAGGGGCAACAGTGAGCGATGTTACCTTCAAGTAGATTTCGGTTTTGCTAGGGCGTTGTAAATGTGCGTAACCTGATTCCAAAGGTTGCATGTTTGAATCCAACGATAGAAAGTTGTATTTTATATTTTTGTTTTAAGCCTATCCCAAACCTTAACCCTTACCTCGACTATTCGGAGTTAGGTAAGGAGGGGCAACAACATGGTACTAGGTAAGAGGTAAGGAGGGGAGTAGAGGTAGGTAAGCAGCCTGATCATTAGAAATATAATTCGATTTAGGACTTTTAAAAGGGTCCTGAGAATATCGATATATGCCTGCCTCTGCAAAATAAATAATAATAATAATAATAATAATATATATATATATATATATATATATATATATATATATATATATATATATATATAAATATATATATATACAGTATATATAAAATATTGCTCAGACCACTGCGCTACGGCAGTTCACAATGCTCTAGCAAGCCATGAGAATACTACGAATACTGATGATGCCTGATGGGAATAGCACATTATTTTTTATTATTTTGTTTTAAGCCTTCCCCAAAACATAGCCCGAACCCGAACCACTCAGAATGTACGTACAGTGGGGAAAAAAAGTATTTAGTCAGCCACCAATTGTGCAAGTTCTCCCACTTAAAAAGATGAGAGAGGCCTGTAATTTTCATCATAGGTACACGTCAACTATGACAGACAAATTGAGAAAAAAAAATCCAGAAAATCACATTGTAGGATTTTTAATGAATTTATTTGCTAATTATGGTGGAAAATAAGTATTTGGTCACCTACAAACAAGCAAGATTTCTGGCTCTCACAGACCTGTAACTTCTTATTTAAGAGGCTCCTCTGTCCTCCACTCGTTACCTGTATTAATGGCACCTGTTTGAACTTGTTATCAGTATAAAAGACACCTGTCCACAACCTCAAACAGTCACACTCCAAACTCCACTATGGCCAAGACCAAATAGCTGTCAAGGGACACCAGAAACAAAATTGTAGACCTGCACCAGGCTGGGAAGACTGAATCTGCAATAGGTAAGCAGCTTGGTTTGAAGAAATCAACTGTAGGAGAAATTATTAGGAAATGGAAGACATACAAGACCACTGATAATCTCCCTCGATCTGGGGCTCCACGCAAGATCTCACCCCGTGGGGTCAAAATGATCACAAGAACGGTGAGCAAAAATCCCAGAACCACACGGGGGGACCTAGTGAATGACCTGCAGAGAGCTAGGACCAAAGTAACAAAGCCTACCATCAGTAACACACCACGCCGCCAGGGACTCAAATCCTGCAGTGCCAGACGTGTCCCCCTGCTTAAGCCAGTACATTTCCAGGCCCATCTGAAGTTTGCTAGAGTGCATTTGGATGATCCAGAAGAGGATTGGGAGAATGTCAAATGGTCAGATGAAATCAAAATAGAACTTTTTGGTAAAAACTCAACTCGTCGTGTTTGGAGGACAAAGAATGCTGAGTTGCATCCAAAGAACACCATACCTACTGGGAAGCATGGGGGTGGAAACATCATGCTTTGGGGCTGTTTTTCTGCAAAGGGACCAGGACGACTGATCCGTGTAAAGGAAAGAATGAATGGGGCCATGTATCGTGAGATTTTGAGTGAAAACCTCCTTCCATCAGCAAGGGCAGTGAAGATGAAACGTGGCTGGGTCTTTCAGCATGACAATGATCCCAAACACACTGCCCGGGCAACGAAGGAGTGGCTTCGTAAGAAGCATTTCAAGGTCCTGGAGTGGCCTAGCTAGTCTCCAGATCTCAACCCCATAGAAAATCTTTGGAGGGATTTGAAAGTCCGTGTTGCCCAGCGACAGCCCCAAAACATCACTGCTCTAGAGGAGATCTGCATGGAGGAATGGGCCAAAATACCAGCAACAGTGTGTGAAAACCTTGTGAAGACTTACAGAAAACGTTTGACCTGTGTCATTGCCAACAAAGGGTATATAACAAAGTATTGAGAAACTTTTGTTATTGACCAAATACTTATTTTCCACCATAATTTGCAAATAAATTCATTAAAAATCCTACAATGTGATTTTCTGGATTTATTTTCTCATTTTGTCTGTCATAGTTGGCGTGTACCTATGATGAAAATTACAGGCCTCTCTCATCTTTTTAAGTGGGAGAACTTGCACAATTGGTGGCTGACTAAATACTTTTTTTCCCCACTGTATGTCTAAGTTGTTATCCTTTTAATTGTACCTCACATGGAATTAAGCCTGTACCCCACATGGAATTAACCCTGTTCCCCACATGGAATTAACCCTGTACCCCAGATGGAATTAACCCTGTACCCCACATGGAATTAACCCTGTACCCCACATGGAATTAACCCTGTACCCCACATGGAATTAAGCCTGTACCCCACATGGAATTAAGCCAGTAACCACACAGAATTAATGTGTCAAAAATAGACCTTCATCTATAATACATTCATCCTTCATTTCGAAGGGAAATTATGAGATCTTGTTGAGGTAAGACGACTCACCTGAGCGTCCGTCCCTCTGTATGTCCACGTGGTACCAGGCTCCGTCGTTGACCTTGTTCTGGGTGGCTTTGACCTTGATGGTCCCTGAGCCCATGTCCAACAGCAGGTACAGACTGCCATCCAGCAGCTCCACCGCAAAGAAGTCCACCTTGGGAAGATGGTCAAGGTGTTTATTCATCATTGGGGTACAACAGCCCCTGAGATATCTTTACAAAA
>NW_028159939.1:0-5000 GCF_964263955.1 Coregonus lavaretus | reverse complement strand
CAAGGAATATACACACCCTGACTCAACATATAAGCGTCCCCTGAGTCAGGGCGTGACACTACTATTTGGTTTGCAACAGTTGGGGGTAATATAAACCTACCTGTCTTCCTCTACGACAGTGTTTCCCAAACTCGGTCCTGGGGACCCCAAGGGGTGCACGTTTTGGTTTTTGCCCTAGCACTATACAGTTGATTCAAATAATCAACTCATCATTAAGATTTGATGATTTGAATCAGCTGTCTAGTGCTAACTCTAAAAACTAAACGTGCACACCTTGGGGTCCCCAGGACCGAGTTTGGAAAACACTGCTCTACGACCTGGTCAGCAATGTATAATTTTACGAATGCGATCTCTCCCGTGCAGGTAGACTAGCTAGCCCAAGAATGAATGTGAAACTGATAATTCACCATGGAAACCGTAAACACTCAGAATTCCATTCATTCATGAACCAGCGCAGTGCGACCTATGTAGGTCTATTGGGTATGTATTAAATCATTAATTATGTAAGTTCTTGTCTCTCATCATCATTGAATCTCTGCTAGCTAGCTACATGCTAATGATTTGTTTAGCATAGCAACGTCAAATTAATAGAATGAATTGAATTAACGACTGAGTCAAAACATGAGAAAAGAACTAACGACCAGCCCGCTTCGGTAGCAACTTCAGAATGCAAAAGTTATATGATGCGGGCCTGGAAATAACTAGCTTGGTTAGCTAGGACTCGCCAACCATAATATTTGTTGCCTATGTAGGCCTATTGGATATTTATTAAAGCAGCAATCAGCTGTTGAAACAAAAACAAAGCCATCCCCGCCTTTGTTTCGGTAAAAAGCTGAGGGATGCGGCTGGAGAAATGTAACCACTCTCAAATTAATAGACAGAGCTATGGATGCATTGACTGACTATCCAAGATTACACAACTATACTTTTAACCATGTTTCGAGGCTATACAGTGCTTATTTTTTCATTTAGTTTGTTTACAAACATTAGAGTAAAACAAGCTTATATTTTGTGTTCTGAGATAGTACGACAGTTGAACAAAGCTCATGAGGCATTTATAAGTTATATTCTTCAACAATATAATCAACAGTCAATTACTATGTTTTCATTCTGAATAGTTGTTTGCTCTGGAGCTGCAAAGACACAGTCGCAAATTACTTCAGTGCCACAAAAAATTCATTCAGTTTAATTTACAAGACTAAATAAGTTGGAAAATGAGGTGGTTAACACTAGAACCGCTAAAGCAGTCGTTTTGACTGCTCATTAATTAATTAATTGTATTACTCCACCATTTTTAAAGTCATGGCCCGCTCCGTCCTTGACGTTTCCTAAATAAGTCTATATAATACACTGCTGTTGTTGGAATCTTAATATCACAAACAGAACTGGAGTCATAGACAGTTTTATGAGGGCATGTCATTATTTGAAAGGTTTTCCCCTGTTGCCCCCTCCTTCTCCCGACAGTAGGACTCCGCTCATTCTCCCAACATTGAATGATGCAGTGGCCGGTTGATAATCACACCGGTAACTGCCTCGAAACTGAAACCGAAACTTTACCGAAACGAATTTCATACATATAACGACAGATGAAATAAATTGAGTAAATAAAGTATGATGGGGGAGAAAGTGGGAGAATGGGTGAGTTGACGAGCGAGGGGAAGCGGACAATACATAATTATGTAATCACCAATTGTGAATGAAGAACAGGGCGGGCCATTCTATTGTATTGATCTGTTCTAATTATCATCTCAAAATGGTATATACCCTATATCAGTCCAGCGAATCCAAGCACTCTTATCAGTCTACTCTGGCCTACTTGGAGTACAACGGAAAGAAAATAAATAGTAATTTACAAAGAAAAGAAGACCAAGACACATGCTGCGTTAGCGTTTTAACACGATCTGAATGAAAACGAGTCAGATGGTGGGGAAGAAATGAATCATGACATCTCCGATGATTATTCTTCTGATACTGAGTGTCAGCCAGAACCTACACCTCCGAGGCCTAAGCGCAAAAAAGCCAGAGCAGTGCGCACTGAGCAGGTGCCCCTCGGAGACAGGAGAGAGGAAGGGACCATTGCAGGTGAGCGAGTGTCGGAGAACGTGGTGATGAGGCTTCTGGAACCTTCCGTTGGCAAGGGGAGAAACGTCAACATGGACAAAGTTGCTTGCAAATAAAACATGCCTAGTTCGCACCAAGAACAAAGCGAGACGGGGGCTCCCTCCCGCTGCGCAAAATAAGGCACCTACACAGCGGTTGTACTCCACAAAGGTGCTGAAGAATGAGAAGACAACACTCACACCATACCAATGCAAGGCAACAAAGGATGTTTCTGTCATGAGCCCCGACAGGGACACAATGAAGAGAAAAACGTATGTCAATATTACATAATACGCATCACCATTTATAGATAAACCATATATTGGTAAACTTCCATAGAAACGTGTTGTTTTTCCTATGGGAGAGATCTCCTTTGTCTACACCCATTCAGCATCGTTCACACGCTATTAAGCCTTAGCCCCACCCATCTCTTTAAGGATTCACATGTGAGGCCATGTGCTAAACAGAGTGAGTAGTTTAGTTAACAACCAAATATTTCAAGACTAAAAGTGGTAAAAGTAGTCGCGTACAATAAGTAATACCTCCAGGTAAAAATACACAATGTCCTTGGCCTATACATCCTAATCTGACTTTGATGTAGGTCATGTTGTTCTTCACATTACCTTCTCTGGTAAATACATACAATATCAAATAAAAAAGTGTATTTGTCACATGAACAGGATATATAAGGTGTAAACGGTAAAGTGAAATGGTTACTTGCATAAGAGCAATATCAAAAACAGAAAGTGTCCATATACAAATATTTTATGAATATTTCATAATTATTAGAAGACGCTTACCTGACACACTGATGGGTCATGTGAAGGAAATGCTATAACCACCCCCCAGCTACATCTAGCTAAGTGGATGGGTCACTATTGTCTAGACATGTACACATGTTCATGAAATACAATAGATGGCTGTAATCACCCCCCGACACACCTGGCTAACTTAATGGGTCATGTGATCATTTGGCGAAGTGGAGTCTTTTGTTTAGACATTCTTGAATTGAAAAGTTTGGAGCTACCAAGACTCTTCCTAGAGCTGGCCGCCTGGCCAAAAGGCACCCAAAGGACTCTCAGACCATGAGAAACAAGATTCTCTGGTCTGATGAAAGCAAGATTGAACTCTTTGGCCTGAATGCCAAGCATCACGTCTGGAGGAAACCTGGCAACATCCCTACGGAGAAGCATGGTGATGGCAGCATCATGCCGTGGGGATGTTTTTCAGCGGCAGGGACTGGGAGACTAGTCAGGATCGAGGGAAAGATGAACGGAGCAAAGTACAGAGATATCCTTGATGAAAACCTGCTCCAGAGCGCTCAGGACCTCAGACTGGGGCGAAGGTTCACCTTCCAACAGGACAACGACCCTAAGCACACAGCCAAGACAACGCAGGAGTGGCTTCGGGACAAGTCTCTGAATGTCCTTGAGTGGCCCAGCCAGAGCCGGACTTTAACCCAATCTAACATCTCTGGAGAGACCTATACATAGGTGTGCAGCGACGCTCCCCATCCAACCTGACAGAGGTTGAGAGGATCTGCAGAGAAGAATGGGAGAAACTCTCCAAATACAGGTGTGCCAAGCTTGTAGCGTCATACCCAAGAAGACTCGAGGTTGTAATTGCTGCTAAAGGTGCTTCAACAAAGTACTGAGTAAAGGGTACAAATACTTATGTAAATTAGATATATATATATATATATTTTTTTTTTAATCAATTAGCAAAAAAATCTAACAACCTGTTTTTGCTTTGACATTATGGGGTATTGTGTAATTGCTGAGTTTTATTTTATTTTTATCCATTTTAGAAAAAAGCTGTAACGTAACAAAATTCAAGGGGTCTGAATACTTTCCGAATGCACTGTACATGGATGAACAGTAGACTTGTTTGGCCAGCATTGTGTCAAGTCACTCTGTTCATATTGACCGTGGCGTGTGCAGAAAGTAGCCCATCACTTTTTCCAACTGTTCTGTTGATAGGGCCTGGTAATTTCAGGGCATCAATGTTGTTGAGAAAAGTAGAACAACTTTTGTAGTTCTCGATGGTTAACGTTATATCTTTCAAAAACGGTGCGGTAGAAAGGACTATCAACACATACTGAACAGCTCACGTTACAGACAGAAGCATGCTACATGGCAGACCAATCCAAACTCATCTCTCGGCATGTCCAGCCCATCCATTATCTCAGCCAATTATGGCTAGCGGGAAGGTTCCTGTCTTTTCTGTGGCTAAACCAACTAGGCTCGTAATCTAACAATTGTATTCGTATTTACGGATGGAATACAAGTTTGTCATTAAGGCACATGAAAGTTCACATGTTCCAGAAGGCATTTCTGCCCCCCAAAAAATGGATAAAACGTTTATGTTTATGTTCAAATGTCTCTCCTCTGAAGTAGTGATGTGCGACATATGCCTAGCTTCCTAAAACGAGTCACTTATACCTATAGTAACATAAACGGATGAAAATGCTATTTTATTATTGGAAATTAACAAGAAACATTGCATTCTAATGTTACCTTACACCTTCATGAACACAACCAAATTATTATTTTAGCAATAGCATATATGAAATGTATTAATTACATTGTTAGTATGTTGCAGTAAGAATGACTGCTCGTTAGCCTGAAGGGGGGTCCCGCGAGGCCTAGCGGTTCTAGTGTTAAAAGATACGACAGGGTACCAAGGACACAACACAGTTATTGAGGTGAGAAGCTCCACAGGTCAATATGAAAGGCTTCTGCACTCAACTCAGGCAAATACAACAGCACATTCACAGGACTTTTGAGACTGATATGATCTTATTCACTGAAAGAGAGGCTTTCACAACCATGAAACTATAGAGCTCACCAACCAGGAATAGACATGAACTAGGCTACCAATGATCTAATGTGGACAGTGCC
>NW_028159940.1:0-8000 GCF_964263955.1 Coregonus lavaretus | reverse complement strand
CCACCGCTTGTACAAAGTTATATGCTGAATGTGTGTGTGAGTGTGAGTGTGAGTGTGAGTGTGAGTGTGAGTGTGAGTGTGAGTGTGAGTGTGAGTGTGAGTGTGAGTGTGTGTGTGTGTGTGTGTGTGTTTGTGTGTGTGTGTGTGTGTGTGTGTGTGTGTGTGAGTTCAGGTGTATCCCTCAATAACTGTCTGTTCTTCTGCTTACCGCTACAGTGTGGAACATTTTGGAGAGAACACAATGAAACCTGGACTTAGAAAATGTGAGTGTTGACTGCTGTGAAGAATATGACTAAGAATAAGTCTTAATTCAAGTGAAGTCAAAGTCAAAGACCACCATCATTACTTACTTGGTCATATTAAATATCAGCTGTAGTTCTACAGAAGCAGAAATCAGGGACACCAAAGTTTACAAAGAGTTGCTTTGACAATGTGTGTGTCTGTGTGTGACGTGTTCGTGTTACGTTAGAAATGTGTGTGTGTGTGTGTGTATCCAGTGTGTGTGTATGTGTGTGTTCAGGATGTGTGTGTGTGTGTGTGTTCAGGATGTGTGTGTGTGTGTGTGTGTGTGTGTTCAGGATGTGTGTGTGTTTGTGTGTTTGTTCAGGTTGTGTGCGTGTTCAGTGTGTGTGTGTGTGTGTGTGTATGTGTGTGTGTGTGTGTTCAGGATGTGTGTGTGTGTCCAGTGTGTGTGTGTGTGTTCAGGATGTGTGTGTGTGTTCAGTGTGTTTGTGTGTGTTCAGGATGTGTGTGTGTGTTCAGTTTGTCTCTGTGTGTGTGTGTGTGTGTGTGATTAATGGGAATAAGTGTGTTTTATATTACCATACAGTATAACATATGATCATTGAACAAGTCTCAAGTTACCTTAACTTCTCCTTTTGATACCTAGAAACATCTACATTAAATGAATTAGTGAAAAGTGAGTTAACATTCTAATGTGAATGATGATGATTTCTAATATTGTGTCTGGTTTCATCCATCAGATGTCTGTGATCTCACACTGGACCTAAACACAGTAAACAGACTCCTCTCTCTGTCTGAGGAGAACAGAAAGGTGACATGGAGGAGAGAGGTGCAGCCGTATCCTGATCACCCAGAGAGATTTGAGGTCTGGAGACAGGTGCTGTGTAGAGAGGGTCTGACTGGGCGCTGTTACTGGGAGGTAGAGTGGAGTGGGGGAAGGGCTGGTATAGGAGTGGCATATAAAGGAATCAGAAGGAGAGGAAGGGGTAATGACTGTTGGCTTGGAGCCAATGACAAGTCCTGGAGTCTGATCTGCTCTGACAACAGTTACTATGCCTGGCACAATAATAAGTCCACTACCATAGACGTCCCCTCCTCCAGCTCCCACAGAGTAGGAGTGTATCTGGACTGGCCAGCCGGCACTCTGTCCTTCTACAGAGTCTCCTCTGACACACTGACCCACCTGAACACATTCCACTCCACATTCACTGAGCCCCTCTATCCAGGGTTTAATTTTTATGATGACGCCTCAGTGTCCCTGTAAATAATAACCATGGTAACACTGACACACACACAAACACACTAAACACACACACACACACACATACTGGACACACAATGACACACACTGGAAACACAAACACACTTGATACACACACACTGTACACACTCACACACACACACTGAACACACACACACTGAACACACACACACCGGACAAACACACACTGGACAAACACACACACACACACTGGACACACACACATACACACTGGTAACACACACACAGGACACACACATACACACTGGACACACACACACCTGACACACACACACACACAGGACACACACACTCACACTGGACCCACACACATACACACTGGACACACACACACACTGGACACACACACACACACTGGACACACACACACCTGACACACACACACAGGACACACACACAGGACACACACACACACACACCTACTGGACACACACACACACACACACTGGACACACACTCACACACACTGGACATACACACTGACACACACTGGACACACACACATACACACTTACACACACACACAATCACACACTGGACACACACACACACACTTGACACACACACACTGGACTAACACAAACACACTCACACTGGACCCACACACATACACACTGGACACACACACACACGACACACGCACATACACACTGGACACACATACCTGACACACACACACACACACACACACACACAGGACACACATACTGGACACACACACACACACACACACACACACACACACACTGGACACAAACACACACGCTGGACACACACACTCACACACACTGGACACACACAAACACACACACACACTGGACACACACACTGGACACACACACCTACGCTGGACACACACACACATGACACACACACACTCACACTGGACCCACACACATACACAATAGACACACACACACACACTGGACACACACACACCTGACACACACACACACACAGGACACACACACAGGACACACACACACACACTGGACACACACACACACACACACACACACACACTGGACACACACACTCACACACACTGGACACACACACACACACACACACTGGACACACACACTGGACACACACACACACACACACTGGACACACACACATACACACTTACACACACACACACTCACACACACTGGACACACACACACTGGACACACACACTCACACACACTGGACACACACAAACACACACACACACACTGGACACACACACTGGACACACACACATATGCTGGACACACACACACTGGACACACACACACACTCACACTGGACACACACACACACGACACACACACATACACACTGGACACACACACCTGACACACACACACACACACACAAAGGACACACACACTAGACACACACACACACACACACACACACACACACACACTGGACACACACAATCACACACACTGGACACACACACACACACTGGACACACACACACACTGGACACACACACACACAAACACACTGGACACATTTCCATGTGTAGGATTTTGATGAAAGGAAATCCCATATAGCCTACTGGACAGGACTTTGCTATGTCATCTTCTGTTTGGGTGTCTCAGGTCAGGTCTGAGCCATGATCAGAATGTGTCTCTGTGTCTATTTCCAGCCCTGCCATTTCTACCTGTCCTGATCTAGTGTTTCACCCCTAACCTCCTCACACCGTCTCACTGTCCATGTCTGCTTTTAGCTCCCACCTCTACTTCACTGTGTTATAATGGACCTTATGCTTGTTATGTCACCTCTGGAACCAGTTATCAAACATACTGACCTTTCTGACCCTATCCCATGGCCCTACTTTCTACAACTGAACATTTCAATTCCTCTATGAGTTTTGTTTAGTGTCCATTTACTTATCTATGTATTTGTTGTATATTGGGGTTGTGCTGCAGAGCATCATGGGGGTTTGTATGTATTGAGATGATCACGTTCCAGATAAATGGTTGAACTGATTCCTGTCTCCTGTCTCATCATTATTGAATTGTTATACAGATGTGGTTATAAAACCCACGAGACATAACAAAAGATTGGTGATGAGTAAGTCTGAATATACAGGAACTATTCTGTCTGGAAGAAGTGGGTTTTTAAAACTGTTTAAAACTGTTATTTTCTGTGGTACAGAATAGGCTAATGTTAGCACAGTGTATTGATAGCAGAGGCAAGTGCATAGTCCAGCTAGCTAAGAAAGAGAGTTAACCAGTGGTGTAAAGTACTTAAGTAAAAATACTTTAAAGTACTACTTAAGTTGTTTTTTGGGGTATCTGTACTTGACTTTACTATTTATATTTTTGACTACTTTTACTTTTACTTCACCACATTCCTAAATAAAATAATGTACTTTTTACTCCATACATACAGAAAATGGTCCAATTCACGCACTTATCAAGAGAACATCCCTACTGCCTCTGATCTGGTGGACTCAGTAAACACAAATGCTTTGTTTGTAAATTGTCTGAGTGTTGGAGTTTGCCTCTGGCTGAACGTACATTTTAAAAACAAGAAAATTGTCTGGTTTTGCTTTATGTAAGGAATTTGAAATGATTTATACTTGTACTTTTACTTTTGATACTTTAGTATATTTTAGCAATTACATTTACTTTTGATACTTAAGTATATTTAAAACCAAATACTTTTAGACTTTTACTCAAGTAGTATTTTACTGGGTGACTTTCACTTTTAGTTGAGTCATTTTCTATTAAGGGATCTTTACTTTTACTCAAGTATGACAATTGGGTACTTTTTCCACCACTGGAGTTAACATCGTCATGGACGGCAGAAAAGGACTCGAGACGGAAATCGGAGTGGGAAAACAACGTGATTAAAAAGGAGGAATATACCTTGATTGATTAAAGGAAAGGACATTTATTCAACTGTGAAGACAAACCTTTTATTTAAAACTGCTAAATTAGCGAACTTAGGAGGAAACGTCAGTGAGTGAAGTGAATGAAGATCACGTGACTGAGGAAAATATTGCTGTGGTTGAGGACAATATTGAAGTGAGTGACAATCAGGAGCTTATTGAGAAACAAAAAATTATTGGAATTGTTTGAAACATTGGACAGTTTGATGAAAGTATTGAGCAGTGGAGCTCATATACAGAACGGTGTTGTCACGCCCTGGCTCTGGGGACTCTTTATGTTGAGCCAGGGTGTTAGTTTCTATGTTTAGTTTTCTATGTTTCTATTCTAGATCGTGTTTTCTATGTTGGCCGGTTGGTTCCCAATCAGTGGCAGCTGTAGCTCGTTGTCTCTGATTGGGAACCATACTTAGGCAGCCTGTTTGGCACAGTTATTGGTGGGATCTTGTTCCGTGTAGGTTTGTGTTTGTTAACCGAGGACTTCACGTTTCGTTTTGTTGTGTTGTAGTAAGTACTCATTAAAAGTATTTACACATATCACGCTGCTCCTTGGTCCACTTATTACGATGATCGTGACAGAAGATCCCACCAAAGCAGGACCAAGCAGCGTTTCCAGGAGCAAACGCCGGAGGTAACATTGGTAGATGTCCTCCTTGGTTGGGGGAGGATAACGGAGGAGGAGGCCGTCCGTTACCGGAGGGCGATGAAGGGGGAGACCCAGGCAGGAGAGGAGAAGCGGCGCCAACCGGGCCGTCGTCGGACAGGCGAGAGGCAACCCCAATACATTTTTTTGGGGGGGGCACACGGCATGGACGACGGGGCTGCTGGAGGCAGCTACAGGGCGAGATTGTGGACTAGGAGAGAAGTGGAGAAGTGGCACCACCAGGTTACGGGGGCCATTGGTCAGGAGGGAAGAAGAGTGTAGAGGCACGGCGAGAGGTACTGGGGTGTGTTACCAGTCCGGTCCGGCCCATTCCTGATCCCCGCACAAGGTCAGTGGTGTGTGTTCCCAGTACGGTCCAGCCTGTTCCTGCCCCTCGCACCAAGCCTGTGGTGCGCGTCGCCAGCCCGGCCCGGCCTGTTCCTGTCCCTCGCACCAAGCCTGTGGTGCGCGTCGCCAGCCCGGTCCGGCCTGTTCCTTCTCCCCGCACCAAGCATGTGGTGCGCGTCGTCAGCCCGGTCCGGCCCGTTCCTGCTCCCCGCATCAAGCCTGTGGTGCGCGTCGTCAGCCCGGATCGGCCCGTTCCTGCTCCCTGCACCAAGCCAGTGGTGCGCGTCGCCAGCCCGGTCCGGCCCATTCCTGCTCCCCGCACCAAGCCAGGGGTACGCGTCGTCAGTCCGGCACAGCCCGTGCCTGTTTCACCGGTGCCTGGTCAGGTACCGGTCAGCTGCTCCACACCGGAGCCTAAGCAATCCACTCCACCGATGTCCAGTCCAACTCCAGCCAGCGGGGCCAGACCAGACCAGGGGCGCTACAGGGGGGTAGTTAGAGAGTGGTGGTCACGCCCGGAGCCGGATCCGCCTCCGAGGCGGAATGCCCACCCGGCCCCTCCCCTGTTGGGTTTAGTTGGCGCGGTCGCAGTCCGCGCCTTTGGGGGGGGGGGGGGTTACTGTCACGCCCTGGGACTCTTTATGTTGAGCCAGGGTGTTTAGTTTCTATGTTTAGTGTTCTAGGTTTCTATTCTAGATCGTGTTTTCTATGTTGGCCGGTTGGTTCCCAATCAGAGGCAGCTGTAGCTCGTTGTCTCTGATTGGGAACCATACTTAGGCAGCGTGTTTGGCACAGTTATTGGTGGGATCTTGTTCCGTGTAGGTTTGTGTTTGTTAACCGAGGACTTCACGTTTCGTTTTGTTGTGTTGTAGTAAGTACTCATTAAAAGTATGTACGCATATCACGCTGCGCCTTGGTCCACTTATTACGACGATCGTGACAGGTTTGAATAGTTTGTTCTTGTAAATGACATGGATGAGGACAACATTGTGCCTCCATGTTTTAGTGTAATGGGGCCAAAGACATTTAATTTACTAGACAGCCTGCTACAGCCAGACAGAACAGGTAATAAGACATATGGGGATATTGTGGAGATACTTAAAGGACATTTTTCACCAGAACCACTAGTTAATGCTGAAAGGTTCAGGTTTCACAGGAGACATCAGGAAGAGGGAGAATCAGTAACAATGTTTGCTGCTGCATTAAAGAAACTACCAGAACACTGAGTTTAATGCTGTTCTAAATGACATCATTAGAGACAGACTAGTATGTAGGCTACGGAGTGAAGCTACACAAAAGAGACTGTTGACTGAAAGTCATCTGACCTTGGCAAAGGACATTGAAATCAGTGTGTCCATGGAACTAGCTGCTAAAGAGGCTCACCAGTTGAGTTCATCAGGAACTTAGTGGGTTCATCTAACAATCCTAATCATCAGCTGATACATTTTAATCTCATACACAGGGTAAACCTTCCACCTAGAAAACATCATTTAATGAACATATTAACATCTGTGTGATCTACGTAATCAATTTAAGGTTCTGTATTTATTTTTCTCAGTTCACCTTGTGTTCTTGAACGTAGCCCTGTTTCTTTGTGTTCTTGAACGTAGCCCTGTTTCTTTGTGTTCTTGAACGTAGCCCTGTTTCTTTGTGTTCTTGAACGTAGCCCTGTCTTTCATTTTTGTTCATTGATTTCGCCTGTGTTAGTTACTCACCTGGTCTCATCAGCTCCTTATTTAGTTCAGTTCATTCTGTTTGTGTCTTGTGAGGTATTGTTCATTTTGACTCTACTAAGACTTTTCCTAGCTTTGTGAGAACCAGGTATAGCCTTCAGTCCTAGTTTTGATTCTCCTGCCTGTTTGCCTACCTGTGTATGTCCATTGCCTGCCTGTGACCACGATTCCTGTCTTCTGTAAAGGCGTAATAAACACCTTCCGTGCTCTACACCTTTTTCTCCCTGAGTATTATTATTATAATTTTTTTTTGTCATTTAGCAGAAGCTCTTATCCAGAGTGAATACATTATTATATATATATATTTTTTTTCATACTGGCCCCCCGTGGGAATCGAACCCACAACCCTCCACCAACTGAGCTACATCCCTGCCGGCCATTCCCTCCCCTACCCTGGATGACGCTGGGCCAATTGTGCGCTGCCCCATGGGTCTCCCGGTCCCGGCCGGCTACGACAGAGCCTGGATTCGAACCAGGATCTCTAGTAGCACAGCTAGCACTGCGATGCAGTGCCTTAGACCACTGCGCCACTCGGAAGAGTACTGTAATTACAATTAATTACAGGACCCTAATGTTAAGTGTCATAAATGTATAGTTATTAAGAGCATCTTTAAAGATAATAAGAAAGAGGGAAAAAGATAGAAACTAAATGAAATGATGAAAGTATAAAATAGTAACCATCTGGTGAGCTAATACCCTGACCCTACCACAAACCCACCAACCCCCTCCCCAACTGAGGGAGTTAATAAACCATACCCTTTGACGCTAGTCTTTAAGCTAGATGTACCTGCTATGCATAGCATCGCCCCAAAGAGGTTCATTCTAAATGTTATGTATATGGCATTAGAAGTGCATTGA
>NW_028159941.1:35000-40000 GCF_964263955.1 Coregonus lavaretus | reverse complement strand
TGGTCCCGGGGATCGAACCCTCTACCCTTGGCGTGTTACAAGCGCCGTGCTCAACCAGCTGAGCTACAGAGGGACCAAGCGCCGTGCTCTACCAGCTGAGCTACAGAGGACCACTGTATGGGGATATATAGTAATGTACAGTGGGGGAAAAAGTATTTAGTCAGCCACCAATTGTGCAAGTTCTCCCACTTAAAAAGATGAGAGAGGCCTGTAATTTTCATCATAGGTACACGTCAACTATGACAGACAAAATGAGAAAAGAAAATCCAGAAAATCACATTGTAGGATTTTTAATGAATTTATTTGCAAATTATGGTGGAAAATAAGTATTTGGTCACCTACAAACAAGCAAGATTTCTGGCTCTCACAGACCTGTAACTTCTTCTTTAAGAGGCTCCTCTGTCCTCCACTCGTTACCTGTATTAATGGCACCTGTTTGAACTTGTTATCAGTATAAAAGACACCTGTCCACAACCTCAAACAGTCACACTCCAAACTCCACTATGGCCAAGACCAAAGAGCTGTCAAAGGACACCAGAAACAAAATTGTAGACCTGCACAAGGCTGGGAAGACTGAATCTGCAATAGGTAAGCAGCTTGGTTTGAAGAAATCAACTGTGGGAGCAATTATTAGGAAATGGAAGACATACAAGACCACTGATAATCTTCCTCGATCTGGGGCTCCACGCAAGATCTCACCCCGTGGGGTCAAAATGATCACAAGAACGGTGAGCAAAAATCCCAGAATCACACGGGGGGACCTAGTGAATGACCTGCAGAGAGCTGGGACCAAAGTAACAAAGCCTACCATCAGTAACACACTACGCCGCCAGGGACTCAAATCCTGCAGTGCCAGACGTGTCCCCCTGCTTAAGCCAGTACATGTCCAGGCTCGTCTGAAGTTTGCTAGAGTGCATTTGGATGATCCAGAAGAGGATTGGGAGAATGTCAGATGAAACCAAAATAGAACTTTTTGGTAAAAACTCAACTCGTCGTGTTTGGAGGACAAAGAATGCTGAGTTGCATCCAAAGAACACCACACCTACTGTGAAGCATGGGGGTGGAAACATCATGCTTTGGGGCTGTTTTTCTGCAAAGGGACCAGGACGACTGATCCGTGTAAAGGAAAGAATGAATGGGGCCATGTATCGTGAGATTTTGAGTGAAAACCTCCTTCCATCAGTAAGGGCATTGAAGATGAAACGTGGCTGGGTCTTTCAGCATGACAATGAGCAACAGTGTGTAAAAACCTTGTGAAGACTTACAGAAAACGTTTGACCTGTGTCATTGCCAACAAAGGGTATATAACAAAGTATTAAGAAACTTTTGTTATTGACCAAATACTTATTTTCCACCATAATTTGCAAATAAATTCATTAAAAATCCTACAATGTGATTTTCTGGATTTTTTTCTTCTCAATTTGTCTGTCATAGTTGACGTGTACCTATGATGAAAATTACAGGCCTCTCTCATCTTTTTAAGTGGGAGAACTTGCACAATTGGTGGCTGACTAAATACTTTTTTTCCCCACTGTAGTGCACTTATTTTGTGTAGTAGTTTACTACGTTTTTTGCAGTAGTTTACTATTCCCGGGAATAGGGTGCACCGAGCCATATGGGCCTAGGTTAAAAGTAGTGCACTACATAATGAAAAGGGTGCCATTTCAGACAACCCCTTGGAACACCTTGAGAGCCCCTCATCAGAGCTGCTTGACTCCACAGCGTGCTGCCTGACTCCACAGCGTGCTGCCTGCAGAGGGGAGGGATCTGGAGCCCTCCTCTCCCGAAAGAACCACTGTGATGTACCTATGATGAAAATTACAGGCCTCTCTCATCTTTTTAAGTGGGGGAACTTGCACAATTGGTGGCTGACTAAATACTTTTTTCCCCAC
Source organism: Coregonus lavaretus (assembly GCF_964263955.1). Classification (NCBI taxonomy): domain Eukaryota; kingdom Metazoa; phylum Chordata; class Actinopteri; order Salmoniformes; family Salmonidae; genus Coregonus; species Coregonus lavaretus. The sequence continues at coordinate 38,108 of NW_028159941.1, read as the reverse complement.
TGTATAGAACCTATTACATTCACATAACAGTCATTGTCATCACCATCTTACAGAGATTGACAATGATTCAAGAGTTGTATCCCAAGGTGAATGTATTTCCACTGGAGGGTCTGTGTATATTAGAAAAGCACTCTATCTATTCCACTGCTGTTTTTAATGTGTCTGTTTTAGTGAATATGCAGAGAGGACACTTACATTTGACGTTTCATTAAAGAACACTCAAATGACAGCCTTAAAACCACTCCGTTATTTTGCTGATGCTTCTCTGCTCCCCCACGCTCTCTCTCTGTGAAGAACGTTTTAGACGTGCGTGGGCTCACCGCGGCTTTCTATTCAAGACGAAGCTGCCGCTACTTTTATGTTCAGGGAACAAAATAGTTTCTGTCAGACAGGCTTAGAAGACTGAATTGGACTAAGAAGACATTGATGACGTTCAAGCTAGACTGCAGTCAGGAAACCATCCCAATGGGGAAATAACATAGGGCAGGTCCTACACCACAAAGAAGCATTGTCCTAGAATAAGTCAACAGCTATTTTGATTGTGATTTGCATCAAGAAATTTGATTTGAATTCAATCATCAGTATCCAATTGAGACCTCTACAGTACTTATTGAGGTTAATCAGCCTGTGTTCTGTTCTGTTCTACAGGGTTTAATCAGCCTGTGTTCTGTTCTGTTCTACAGAGTTTAATCAGCCTGTTCTGTTCTACAGAGGTTAATCAGCCTGTCTTCTGTTCTGTTCTACAGAGTTTAATCAGCCTGTTCTGTTCTACAGAGGTTAATCAGCCTGTCTTCTGTTCTGTTCTACAGAGGTTAATCAGCCTGTTCTGTTCTACAGAGTTTAATCAGCCTGTGTTCTGTTCTGTTCTACAGAGGTTAATCAGCCTGTCTTCTGTTCTGTTCTACAGAGTTTAATCAGCCTCTGTTCTGTTCTGTTCTACAGAGGTTAATCAGCCTGTCTTCTGTTCTGTTCTACAGAGTTTAATCAGCCTGTGTTCTGTTCTGTTCTACAGAGTTTAATCAGCTTGTTCTGTTCTACAGCGGTTAATCAGCCTGTGTTCTGTTCTGTTCTACAGAGGTTAATCAGCCTGTGTTCTGTTCTGTTCTACAGAGTTTAATCAGCCTCTATTCTGTTCTACAGAGGTTAATCAGCCTGTTCTGTTCTACAGAGGTTAATCAGCCTGTGTTCTGTTCTGTTCTACAGAGGTTAATCAGCCTGTTCTGTTCTACAGAGGTTAATCAGCCTGTTCTGTTCTACAGAGGTTAATCAGCCTGTTCTGTTCTACAGAGGTTAATCAGCCTGTTCTGTTCTACAGAGGTTAATCAGCCTGTTCTGTTCTACAGAGGTTAATCAGCCTGTTCTGTTCTACAGAGGTTAATCAGCCTGTTCTGTTCTACAGAGGTTAATCAGCCTGTTCTGTTCTACAGAGGTTAATCAGCCTGTTCTGTTCTACAGAGTTTAATCAGCCTGTTCTGTTCTACAGAGGTTAATCAGCCTGTTCTGTTCTACAGAGGTTAATCAGCCTGTTCTGTTCTACAGAGGTTAATCAGCCTGTGTTCTGTTCTACAGAGGTTAATCAGCCTGTTCTGTTCTACAGAGGTTAATCAGCCTCTGTTCTGTTCTGTTCTACAGAGGTTAATCAGCCTGTGTTCTGTTCTGTTCTGTTCTACAGGGTTTAATCAGCCTGTGTTCTGTTCTGTTCTACAGAGGTTAATCAGCCTGTTCTGTTCTACAGAGGTTAATCAGCCTGTCTTCTGTTCTGTTCTGTTCTACAGAGGTTAATCAGCCTCTGTTCTGTTCTACAGAGGTTAATCAGCCTCTGTTCTGTTCTACAGAGTTTAATCAGCCTGTGTTCTGTTCTGTTCTGTTCTACAGAGGTTAATCAGCCTCTGTTCTGTTCTGTTCTATAGAAGTTAATCAGCCTGTGTTCTGTTCTACAGAGGTTAATCAGCCTGTTCTGTTCTATAGAGGTTAATCAGCCTGTTCTGTTCTACAGAGGTTGTAAATATTCTGTCTCTTTGGACAGATTGAGCTCGGTAGCTGCCAGGAAAAACATTAGTGTTGTTGAGAATCTCCTAACAGTGTATCTTAACAGGAATTTATGATAATGACTAAAATGTCAGGCTGTTCAGATGGGATGGAGTTTTGGCCTGCCTGCTGACATCACTAGGAGGTATATTAGTTAATAGACCAATAAGAAAGAGAGTTCCAAACCTCTCTGCCAATAACAGACCACTCCCAGACAGTCCTAACTCAATTCTTGCTTGAGAAATTGCTCTTTGCTAAGAAGCTATTTTTGTTTCTTTTTGACCATTTTAATTGAAAATAATCACACCAAGGTACTTAATTGTTACCCAGAAATTATTTGATATTGATTAAAAAAAAAATTTATGCTGCATTGGTCCTTTAACAGTGTCTTTAGCATGGGAACATTGGTGTTGTAGAGAATCTCTTAAGTGTCTTTAACATGGGAACATTAGTGTTGTTGAGAATCTCTTAACGTTTGTGTTGTGGAGAATCAGGGTGATCATTATAACATAGCAAGACATTAATTTATGACAGCTGGTTATAATCATGACAGAGCAAGACATTAATTTCTCTCCTCTCATAGTGCTGTCGTGTCTTCTGGACATTTCATCTTCATTTCATCTGGCAACAAGATTAAATGTATTTTTTCAAATGAATGGAAAATGGCCTCAGATATCAATGTGTCTTCAGGGTGCTGCTAATGGCCTCAGATATCAATGTGTCTTCAGGGTGCTGCTAATGGCCTCAGATATCAATGTGTCTTCAGTGTGCTGCTAATGGCCTCAGATATCAATGTGTCTTCAGGGTGCTGCTAATGGCCTCAGATATCAATGTGTCTTCAGGGTGCTGCTAATGGCCTCAGATATCAATGTGTCTTCAGTGTGCTGCTAATGGCCTCAGATATCAATGTGTCTTCAGGGTGCTGCTAATGGCCTCAGATATCAATGTGTCTTCAGTGTGCTGCTAATGGCCTCAGATATCAATGTGTCTTCAGGGTGCTGCTAATGGCCTCAGATATCAATGTGTCTTCAGGGTGCTGCTAATGGCCTCAGATATCAATGTGTATTCAGTGTGCTGCTA